>NW_024589955.1:0-267075 GCF_018446385.1 Zingiber officinale | reverse complement strand
CTAATGCATCATCTTGATGCTTCTTATAAGCATCTCGGTCAGCTCGCGTGGCAGTGGCAGGAGGTGTCTCGGGAATGGGCTGCTCTAGGACGTACAATTTTCTTTCTTGTATGAGAATGATTCTCAGATTCCTGTACCAGTCCAGGAAATTAGTTCCATTGAGCTTGTCCTTGTCAAGGACAGAACGCAGGGAGAAGGTGTTCGTGTTCGTCGACATGTCAATCTACAACAGAAATAATGCAGAAAGTAAATATCATATTCGATTTATCATTTAATTAGGTTTTTAACTAAATGATGCTCTCACTGAATTATAGAACTTTTGTAGAATCAAGTCATGGATGTGATCAAACCACACTACTAGATTCATACTAATGGACTATAATTCACGCGGGACAAGATCCACATCATACTACGCCTTGTGTTAGCTTTGGCTAAATCACCCAAAACTTAGTATAATCGGTAGATAACTAATTATCAATTACATCTCTATGCAACTCTTGTTTATTGGATCAAGATCCTCATTTATACTAAAACTTGAGTTAGCTTTGGCTAAATCGCCCAAGATTTAGTATAAATATGATTTGTATCCTATCTTCCAACCGTTGGAAAATGCCTATAGTTATACTCAATCCAATTGAGTTAACTAGTTATACTCAATCTAATTGAGTTTGTACTCACCAAGCTTTGATAGGCAGGACTAAGATTGTCCCTCCGCACCCTACCAAGATAATATGCGTTGCTTTGCTTTGGCAGATTCAACAACAACAAATGATCGAGGTAGTGATGGGTATCAAAACTTGGTAGGCATTTCGAGTAGACTTGATTAAGATCTAATCTAATCGTTAATGTGTATCATATACGCATCAAGGCACTAATTACCTTACAATAGCATGCATCACATACACACAAAGAATATAACAATATTCAAAGATAATGTGACATGGTTATGACCCTACTACGATCCTCTCTAGCCAAAGAGAAGATCGAATGGTCAACCTAGGGATAGCACATTCTCTAAGGTCTTCATTTGACCACCTTGTGTTGTCGGCTCCCTTCTTATAACTCCATCTTCAATTGTACATTACAAAAGTGAAACTTGAGTTACATTCGAGTCTTAAGCTATTTTACAATAGGAATATTAAAAGAAGGAGGGCACGACACACAGGTCGTGTAACAAAATGCAACACGCACAACCAACTGACGGCTCGCAGGCCATATTATGAATTACAATACACAATTTCCAATCATATTGGGTCTTTTGGGCCATAACCATGAAACACATCACACACATATTCAAAATATGCATTTTTCATAAATTTTCTACCATTCTAACAACCCTTTATGAGTCGCAACTTCGCGGCGATCTCGCTTGTTGATTTTTTAAGCCGAGGTCAAGCAACAATTCCCCTTGCGGGGTTAGGGGCAGCACCCCTACTCACAAAATTAATTTTGTGAGTGTTACATAGACCTTACAACACCTAAAATCACTTAGATCACCGATTTGGCCGAGACCAACTTGTTGTGAAAATTTTTTCTTCATGGCAGAAAACCTCCAAGTGACTATACACTTGTTGTTTCGCTCCCAAGAGAAAAATACTCATAAAATGTTAAAATTTAATAAATCTACAGGAATTTACAGATCTGTAAATATCCAATAAAATGCAAATAAAATAAGTATATGCTTCGCACGTGGCTCTGATACCATTGTAGGAACTTTCGAGCCACAAAAACCGTTTTTTTGCGTTGCGGAAAACCTCGAAGTTCTTGCCACGGATCCGTACGAAGATAAAATTTTGCATATACTTAGTTTTCTCCTAGATCTACACTAGATCTACATGGTAGAGGTTATACCTTTGTAGTGAAGCCCTTCGCTTATCTCGCTCGTCCAAAAGTTGTCGGATCTCATAGAGTGTCAAGTGAACACTCCTCTATACGTATCCACACGGACAAGAGATAGAGAAAACCCACTTAGAGTGTGCTAGCACTCTCAAGGGGTTTCAGCAATGGAGGATGAGGGAGAGGGAAGAAGAGAGGAGGAAGAAGAAGAATTGAATTCCAATCAATGTGTGGCCGACCACTCTTGAGAGGTTTTAAACCTCCATGTAATACCAAGAGTCATGACTCTTGGTCTCCCTCATGAGGTGACACACACTTGATGTAGCCTTGATGATGTGGACCATCATCATTGGCCGGCCCCATGCCTAGTCACAAATGATGTGGCATTTGGTCAAGTCAAACTTGACCCTTCATCTTCCCTCTCAAGTCAAGTCAAACTTGACCTCTTATCTCCATGATTGATCAAATCCAACCTTTGATTCAAGTCAACTTAATTTAATGAATCTCTATTCATTGATTTAAATTGACTCAATGAATCATAATCTAAATTAGACTCATTGGACACATGAATCAAATTGAGTCCAACTAAATTAGTCTAATTTGGATTACTCTTAATCCAATTTGGTTCATCATATGAACGTAATCCTCTTGGTCCATCATATGAACTTAATCTCCATCTAATTGCCCTTTGTGTGTGACCCTATAGGTTCTTGTAACATTGGCAATGCTCCTAAACTCATTTAGAAATATAAGTAATGAGCGGTATCTAGCAACACATCATTACTACCCAAGTTACAAGAATGTTGAGATCCAACATCACCTTTGTGACTACTAATTGTGACTCTCACAATAAATGATAATGTCCTTCTATCCTAGACATCTAGATTGATCAATTGAGGTATAGATCATGTCATCCTCTAATCAATCTATATCTTGAACTCTAAGTAGACTCACTCTAATCAAATGAGCTCAATATCTCATATTGACTCATTTGGGCATGGCCATGCACTTAGTGGTCTCACTCTATCAAGAATCATGATGTCACTCCCGTCATATAGGAGGGATAGATCCCATCTACATCACTCACATCCCTCCGCATAATTTGTTACATACCTAGTAATCACCTTTATAGTCAACCCAGTTACGAGTGACGTTTGACGAAGCCAAAGTATGCAATTCTTTATGTAGGAAACCATGGTGACTTCAGGTCCAAGGTCTGATAGTCATACTAATAGTCATATGAGAAAGTATATGACACTCATATAACGATCCATGATACTTTCTCATGGCGGGTCATTCAGTATATATTCTCCAATGCATACTCATGTGTCAACTTGATATCTATATATCCATGACTTGTGAGATCAAGTCATCGAGTTGAACTACATGCTAGTCTCATCGCATTAACATTGTCCTTCAATGTTAATACTTGACTAGGAATAATTAAAAGTAGTGTTCTCTATATCATTTCACTATCAATTCAACCAATCGATTGATATAGATAAGAACCTTCTACTCAAGGACGCTATTATACTTAGTTATTTGGCACCAATATAAGTATAATAACCATAAAGAAATGCCTTTAATAGTATATAGGAATATGATACATCGAGTCCATACAACAATCATCATATGATTGGCTCTAGGGCTCTAACTAACATACTCTTCTCAGGAGATTTACCTTATGCCAGCACGATCCTCCAGATCGACTGGACTTTTGCTCGACGCTCGATGCTTCCGGACTTTCTGCTGGACGCCCGCTTCCCGACCCATCCAGTCTTTCTCCTGGTTCACGACAACAGGACTTTCCACCTAGGGTTACCACCTCTAGGACTTTTGCCTGAAACCCTCGACCCGCCAAGACTTTTCGCATAGGGTTACCACCCCCTATGACCTAGGGTTACCACCCCCTAGGGTTTTCCATCTACCTAACAGCAGCTAGGACTTTTGCCTAAGTACACTTAGGACTTCCTACAATCTTATTCAAACTGTTAGATCACAAATAGCTTAACTTTGAACCCTTTGCCATTATCAAAACACAGGTTCGATCGTCAGATGCTTCTAGCATCAACAATCTCTCCCTTTTTAATTATGGCAACTGAAATTCAAAGTTAAGTATAGATAGATGCATAAGTAACAATTTTTTAAAGTTTTAGTATAAGCAAGAATAAGTGAACAATTTTAGATGCAACCAAAACTTTTAATCTAAAACTTTTAAAGTTTAAGGCTCTCCCTTAATTAAGGCTTTCTCTTGAATTGATTTTTTGAACTTTATGCCTACTTTCCCCCTTTGATATATATCAAAAATATAAGATCAGTAAGAAAGAAAAACCATAGTGTTTAGGTATATTTGAAAAGATTTTAAGAAGTAATGTTTAGTTATACCTTGAAGAGAAGAAGAACTTAGCTTAGAAGAAATGGTCTTGTAAGACTTTTAGCTAAGACTTAACTAATTTTGAGAATATGTTGAAAAAAAATACCTAGTTAAACTAAGATTTTTTTTGTTATAAACCAACAAGCTAAGTAAATGTTAAGGGTTTAGAGAGGATCCTTTTTAAGATAGTTATATTGAAAAGAATAATTCGAGTAATTACTTGGGTAACTTTTGAAAGCAAAATCTTTTTTAGAAAAGTTAAATTTTAAAGACTTTATAGATTTTTTCTCAAAAATTAGCTAAGTTTGAAAGTATTTGATAAAAAATATTTGAAAACGGCTATAAAAAAAAATTTAATAAGCCTTTGAAAAAATAGCTTTGAGAATGTTATTAGAAAATATAACTGAAGTTGAAATGTACTTAGTTTGATTTTGAACTTGAAAATATTTAAATAATTTGGGTTTGAAAGACTTTGTTAAATTTTTTAGCTGCTAAGAGGGAGGAGCTTAACTCATAAAAACTCTAATTAAGGTTGTTCATTTAAGTAGTCCTAAGGTCCAAGCATAAGTAATTAATCATTTAATCCCCTGGGTCAAGTGTGTCTAACCATTAGTTACTCACTGCTTACCTAGAAGGTAACAACTTCCACTTGGCTAGTCAAGTTAAGTTGAAAATCCCGTTAGATTTGACTAATTCAGGATCACTTAACTTGATTACTGTATTTTTGGTATTTAACGCCCAGACTTCCTGCGATGCACAAAAATAAGCATATTGAAGTCTAGGTTGTACCATATGCATCTCATGTCATTCTAAGTTTTTCAAACACAAACAAGTTATGCCTAGTGTGCTTGTGAGATGCTCTGGCTGAAACTAGGAGAACATGATGATATCAAAAGATAAGTGTCTAGGCTAAGTCCAAAATTTGAAAGTCTAATAAAATCAGGATTTTTGAAATCATTTTTCCTAGAATTTAAAAAAAATACAAAAAGGCATTGAATATGTTTTAGTCTACTAAATACATTCCTATTTGTTTTATAGCAATAACTAGTAAGCAGAAAGTTGTGTAACTGAACCCTGATATGCAAAGGTTTAACTAGAATAGCAAAAGAAAGTGTCTGTCTCCAAAGTATAAGGTACAACTCATGAAAGGAGAGTATCAATAAGTGGGATTATCAACTGGAGGGTCATCAGCTGGAGGTGGTGCAATCCCTGACGAAGAGAGGAAAAGCCAGAAGCTATGTCTGTATGAAGCATGCGGAACTCATCCAACATAAGCCGTCGTGTCTGAGCGGAGTAAGCCTCGAGATGTGTGAGTCGGTCCTCAACATATAAGGAGGTGGATCGTCGAGTCGAGGTCGAGGGCCCTGACGAACTGGAGGGTTGTTCATGAAAATCCTCGGCTGTGAACTCTAACACGTCCTCTCCCTCGGCTGGAGCAAAGAAGGCAAAGAACTCGGCGTCTACCTCGGGCCCTCTCGGAGCAACTGGCTCATCCTCGGCTGGCTCGGCTGGCGAAGGCCTGCCCACCCATGTTAGGACCCCCTGAGCAGTGACATCTATATGTGCTAGCCTAAGTGAACCCAGCCCTGTTAGCTAGAGCCCTAGAGCCAATCATTAGATGATTGTATTTTGGACTTATTGTATCATATTCTATATAAATAAAGGCATTTGGATTTTGGTTATTATACTTACTTGTATTTGTGCCAAATAAACTAAGTATAATAATGTCCTTGAGTAGATGGTTCTCACCTATATCAATCGGTTAGTTGAACCGATAGTGAGATGATATAGGGAACACTACTCTTAATCATTCCTAGTCGAGTATTAATATTCAGGGACAATGTTAATGCAATAAGACTAGCATGTAGGTCAACTCGATGACTTGATCTCACAAGTCATGGATATAGAGATATCAAGTTGACACATGGGTATACATTAGAGAATGTATACTGAATGACCCGCCATGAGAAAGTATCATGGATCGTTATATGAGTGTCATATACTTTCTCATGTGGCTATTAGTATGACTACTAGTCCTTAGACCTGATGTCACCATAGATCCCTACATAAGGAGTTATGTACTTTAGTTTCGTCAAACGTCACCCGTAACTGGGTCGACTATAAAGGCGATTACTGGGTATGTAACAAATTATGCGGAGGGATGTGAGTGATGTAGATGGGATCTATCCCTCCTATATGACGGGAGTGACATCGGTATTCTTGATAGAGTGAGACCACGAAGTGCATGGCCATGCCCAAATGAGTCAATATTGGATATTGAGCTCATTTGATTTAGTGTGTCTACTTGGAGTTCAAGATTTAGATTGATTAGAGGATAACACGGTCTATGCCTCATATTGATCAATCTAGATGTCTAGGATAGAAGGACACTTGTCATATATTGTGAGGAGTCACAATTAGTAGTCACAAGGTGATGTTGGATCTCGACATTCTTGTAACTTGGGTAGTAATGATGTTTTGCAAGATACCGCTCATTACTTATATTCCTAAATGGGTTTAACGCATTGCCAACGTTACAAGAACCTATAGGGTCACACACTTAGGACAATTAGATGGAGATTAGGTTCATATGATGAACCAAGAGGACTTGATTCATTTGATGGATCCAATTGGATTAAGAGTAATCCAAATTGGGCTAATTGAGTTAGACTCAAGTTGATTCATGTATACAATGAGTCTAATTTAGATTATGACTCATTAGATCAATTTAATTTAATGAATTAGATTCATTATATTAAGTTGCCTTGAATCAAATGGTTAGATTAGATCAACCAAGGAAGAGATTTGGTCAAGTTTGACTTGATTTGAGAGGAAGATGAAAAGTCAAGTTAGACTTGACTTTATGCCACCTCATTGGTGAGTTGGCATTGAAGTGGACCAATGATGTTACTCCACATCATCATGGGTGCCACCTCATGGAAGTTACAAAGCCATTTTCTTAATAACTTCACATTAATTGCATTTAATGGGGGGTTACACTATGGGAAGTGGCCGGCCACTTTTGGTTTTGAATGGAATTCATTTTTTCATTCAAGTGTGCATTTTTCTTCCTTCTTCCTCTTGGAGCTCTCTTCCTCTCCTTCTCCTCCTCATCTTGGCCGAACCACAAATAGGTGCTAGCACACCTCTTTGTGTGCTTTTCTCCACCTACTTGTTCGTGTGGATACTTCTAGAGGGGTATCTATCTTGATACTCTCGAGATCCGTCGTTTTGGACGAGCGGGATACGCGAAAGGCACGCTTCGAAGGTATAATTCTTCATGTAGATCTAGGAGTAGATCTAAGTTGTAAACTCGTACTCGTATCGTTTTTGAAAAGTTTTCTTCGCACGAGATCCGTTGGCTAGGGTGATTCGGGGTTTTCGCGACGCGAAAAAGCGGTTTTCGCGGCCCGAAAAACCCAACAGTGGTATCAGAGCCACGTGCGAAGCTTGTACGAGTTTAATTTGATTTTTATGAAAAATTAAAGCTTCTGTACATTTCTGTAAATTTATGGTTTTTATAGTTTTAAGAGTAATTTTTCTCGCAGAAGCGAAGCACAAGTGTTTATACACTTGTAGGCTTCGACTACCGAGAAGTTTTTCCGAAACGGCATCGTTTCGACCCAAAACATTTTGGGACAGCGGGCTTAGGCGCTATTGGATCGCTTAGGAGCAACTCGCGATGGTTAGATCGCGGGTAGGGGTACTGGCCCTAACCCCGCAAGGGGATTTGCTCCGCGATTGCACCTGAAATCGCTAATCGGGACCGCCGGGAAAAATTTACTCATAAAATCTGTAAAATTATGAAAAATTGTAGAAAAATTACAGAAATATATAATATTGAATTATATATTAATTTTGTGATAGTCATGGCCCAAATGACCCAAATTAGATTTGAATATTGTGTTGTAATTCATAATACGGCCTGCGTGCCGTTATGTGTTGTACGTGCTTGTAATTTTATTTTTATTTTATTTTTCGCGACCTGCGTGTCGTGCCTTCCTTTTATTCTGGTTGTAATAAGGTTTAGACTCGAATGTAACTCGAGTTTCAAAAATTGTAATTTAATTTTGAAGTGGTGGAAGTCCACACGAGACGGAGTTACGAGGAGGGCGCGAGCAACACAAGGTGGTCAAAAGGAAGGCGCTTGAGAAGTTGACCTTAGGTTGACCATCCGATCTTCTCATTGGCTTGATAAGATCGTAGTAGGGCCATGACTAATCACAAAACTTAGTTAATTACTTGTGTATATGATGCATGTTTAATCAAGTAATTAATTAGTGCCTAGCGATTAAGATTAGATCTAAATCGTGCACAAGATGCACCCTTATGATTAGATTAGATCTACATCATGTACAAGATGCACTCTATCGATTAGATTGGATCTATTTTGAGTATATGATACAACATCATTTAGATTAGATCTAAATCACGACAACTAGAAATGCCTACCATGCCGCGATACCCATCACTACCTCGATCGCATGATGTTGTTGAATCTGCCAAAGCAGAGCAACGCATACTATCTTGGTAGGGTGCGGAGGGACAATCTTGGTCCCGCTTATCAATGCATGGGCAAGTATAAACTCAAAAATATTGAGTATCCCTAGTTAACTCGGTTGGATCGAGTATAACTATAGGCATTCTTCCAATGGTTGGAAAGGTAGGACAAAATCACGTTTATATTAACTCTCGGGCGTATTAGCCAAAGCTAACTCGAGTTTTAATATAAATGCGGATTTTATCCTATAAACAAGAGTTGCATAGAGATGTAATTGGTAATCGTTACCTACCGATCATACTAAATCTTGGGCGTATTAGCCAAAGCTAACTCAAGGGTTAGTATGATGTGGATCTTGTCCCACATGAATTATAGAATTCAGTGGGAGTATCATTTAGTTAAAGGCCTAATTAAATGATTAAGAATATGATATTTATTTCTGCTTTTATTCTGTTGTAGATAACCATGACGTCAAATACGAACACCTTCTCCCTGCGATCTGTCCTTGAGAAGGACAAGCTCAACGGAGCAAACTTCCTGGACTGGTACAGGAACCTGAGAATAGTTCTCACTCAGGAACGTAAACTGTACGTTCTGGAGCAGCCCATTCCGGAGGCTCCTCCTGCCAATGCCCCGCGAGCTGACAAAGATGCTTACAAGAAGCATCAAGATGACGCATTAGATGTGTTATGTCTAATGCTCGCGACCATGAACTCTGAGCTTCAGAAGCAACACGAGTTAATGGGCGCTTACGATATTGTTGAACATCTTCGTCAACTGTATCAAGGTCAAGCGAGGCATAAGAGATTTGAGATCTCAAGGGCACTGTTTCAGTGCAAGATGTCAGACGGGGCTCTAGTAGGCCCATATGTACTCAAAATGATTGGGTACATAGAGAACCTACAAAGGTTGGGGTTCCCTCTTGGCCAAGAGCTGGCCACTGACCTGATCTTGCAATCCTTGCCGGATAGCTATAGTCAATTCATTCTAAACTACAATATGAACGAGATTGACAAGCCACTACCCGAGCTGCTCAGCATGTTAAGAACTGCTGAGCTAAACTTAAAGAAGGCTAAGCCCAACACTGTTCTGATGGTTCAGAAACATAAGGGCAAGGGCAAGCCCAAAGGCAAGGGATGGTCCCAAGCCAAGGGCAAAGGCAAGGCACTGAAGCCGAAAGGAGGGGTCGCCAAGGATGCTACCTGCTTCCACTGCGGTCAGACCGAGCACTGGAAGAGGAACTGCAAGGTATACTTGGAGGATCTTAAGAAGAAGCGAAGTGAGACTTCCACTTCAGGTATATATGTTATAGAAGTCAATCTATCTATTTCTACATCATGGGTATTAGATACTGGATGTTCTTCTCACATTTGTACTGATGTGCAGGCGCTGAGAAATAGCAGGGCATTGACAAAGGGCGAGGTGGACCTATGAGTAGGCAATGGAGCATGGGTTACTGTTGTTGCTGTAGGGACTTACTTTCTATCTCTGTGCTCTGGGCTTGTACTAGAGTTAATCGATTGTTGTTATGTGCCTGCATTAACTAAGAACATTATATCAGTTTCTTGTTTGGACAAGAAAGGTTTCTCGTTTACTATAAAGAACAAATGTTGTTCCATCTATTTAAACGATATATTCTATTGTAGTGCACCTCTGATAAACGGACTCTATATTTTAGACCTTGAGAGCCCTATCTAAAACGTAAATACCAAGAGGTTCAAGTCTAATGATATGAACCAAACCTACCTCTGGCACTGTCGCTTAGGTCATATAAATGACAAGCGCTTATCCCAGCTCCATAAGGATGGTATGCTGGACTCATTTGATTTTGAATCATATGAGGTATGCGAGTCATGCCTACGAGGCAAGATGACCAAGACTCCCTTTAGTGGGCATAGCGAGAGAGCGACTGATTTGTTAGGACTCATACATAGTGATGTATGTGGCCCTTTCAATGTTGCTGCTAGAGGCGGTTATAGGTACTTCATCACATTTACTGATGACTTCAGTAGATATGGTTATGTGTACTTGATGACACATAAGTCTGAATCTTTGAAAAGTTCAAAGAATTCAAGAATGAAGTACAGAACTAGCTTGGCAAGAGTATTAAGATACTTTGATCCGATCGAGGTGGAGAATACCTTAGCCATGAGTTTCGTGACTATCTAGCTGAGTGTGGGATTCTATCCCAACTCACTCCTCCTGGAACACCACAGTGTAATGGTGTATCCGAAAGGAGGAATCGTACCCTATTAAATATGGTGCGATCTATGATGAGTCACACAGATCTTCCGACATACCTTTGGGGTTATGCTATAGACACGGCAGCTTTTATACTCAACCGAGTTCCATCCAATGCCGTGATAAAGACACCATATAGGATATGGACTGGGAGAGATGCCCAGGTGTCTTTCATGAGGATTTGGAGTTGTGAGGCTTACGTTCGACGTCAAGTCTCCGACAAGTTAGGACCCAAATCCGACAAGTGCTACTTTATTGGATATCCCAAGGAAACTAAGGGATATTACTTCTACATTCCCAGTCAGCACAAGGTAGTTGTGCCAAAGTCTGGGGTCATTCTAGAAAGGGACTTTGTTTCTAGAAAGACTAGTGGGAGCGCGTTCGATCTTGAAGAAGTTCAAGATGCGAACAATAGCACTGATGCCTCGATGGAAATTGAAGTGGAACCACAAAGTGTTGTGGATTATGTTGTTCCACATGGAGTTGAGGAACAACAACGAGTTCAAGTAGACATACCTCATCGCAGGTCTGATAGGGTACATCGTCAGCCTGAGAGATACTCATTTCTCTTGTCTGACCATGATAACGTTGTGCTCATAGAGGATGAGCCTACCACCTATCAGGAAGCTGTGATGAGACCAGATTCCGAGAAGTGGCTAGAGGCCATGAGATCCGAGATGGAATCCATATACACCAACCAAGTATGGACTTTGGTTGATCCACCTGAAGGGGTAAAACCCATTGGGTGTAAGTAGGTCTTTAAGAGAAATACTGGCATGGATGGACTTATTTATAAGGGTCACTTGGTAGCTAAAGGTTTCAAGCAGATTCATGGTTTTGACTATGATGAAACCTTTTCTCCAATAGCGATGTTTAAGTCCATTCGGATCATGCTTGCTATTGCAGCCTACCATGACTATGAGATATGGCAGATGGATGTCAAAACCGCATTTCTGAATGGAAACCTACTCGAGGATGTGTACATGATACAACCTGAGGGTTTTGTAGATCCACAGCATACTAGTAGAGTATGCAAGCTGTATAGGTCCATTTATGGACTAAAGCAAGCTTCTCGGAGCTGGAATCTTCGATTCGATGATGCAATCAAACAATTTGGTTTCATCAAGAACGAAGATGAGCCTTGTGTCTACAAGAAGGTTGTAGGGGATATAGTTGTCTTCCTCATATTATATGTGGATGACATACTACTCATTGGGAAGGACATCCCTATGCTTCAGTCTGTCAAGACTTGGCTAGGGAGTTGCTTCTCAATGAAGGACTTAGGTGAAGCATCCCACATTCTAGGGATACAGATCTATAGAGATAGATCTAAGAGATTGCTTGGCCTAAGTCAGAGTACATACATTGACAAGGTACTCCTTCGGTTTGCCATGCAGAACTCCAAGAAGGGATTTCTGCTGATGTCACATGGCGTGAGTCTTTAGAAGACTCAAGGTCCCTCTTCTAGAGAGGAGAGAGACCGTATGGATAAGATCCCTTATGCCTCAGCCATAGGATCGATCATGTACGCCATGCTATGTACTCGACCTGATGTCTCGTATGCTTTGAACATGATGAGCAGATACCAGTCAGATCCAGGTGAAAGTCATTGGATAGCGGTCAAGAATATTCTTAAGTACTTAAGAAGGATTAAAGAATATTTCTTGATATATGGAGGCAATGATGAGCTAGCTGTAATGGGTTACAGTGATGCTAGCTTCCAGACCGACCAGGATGACTATAGATCGCAGTCAGGGTTCATATTTTGCATTAATGGTGGTGTTGTGAGCTGGAAGAGTTCGAAGCAGGGCACAATAGCTGATTCTACGACAGAAGCCGAGTACATTGCTGCATCAGAGGCAGCAAAGGAGGCAGATTGGATCCGCAAGTTCATCACTGAACTTGGGGTGGTTCCTAGCATTGCTGACCCCATTGAGCTCTATTGTGATAACAATGGAGCTATAGCATAGGCAAAGGAACCTCGCTCACACCAGCGGACCAAACACATACTACGGCGCTTCCATCTCATTCGAGAGATCATCGAGAGAGGAGATGTGAAGATTTGCAGAGTACCTACAGAGGCTAACATCGCAGATCCCTTGACCAAGGCTTTGGCACAGAAGAAGCATGATGGTCACACTAGGTCATTTGGGCTTAGAGCCTACACTGATTTGCACTAGTGCTAGTGGGAGATTGTTAGCTAGAGCCCTAGAGCCAATCATTAGATGATTGTATTTTGGACTTATTGTATCATATTCTTTATAAATAAAGGCATTTGGATTTTGGTTATTATACTTACTTGTATTTGTGCCAAATAAACTAAGTATAATAATGTCCTTGAGTAGATGGTTCTCACCTATATCAATCGGTTAGTTGAATCGATAGCGAGATGATATAGGGAACACTACTCTTAATCATTCCTAGTCGAGTATTAACATTCAGGTACAATGTTAATGCAATAAGACTACATGTAGGTCAACTCGATGACTTGATCTTACAAGTCATGGATATAGAGATATCAAGTTGACACATGGGTATACATTAGAGAATGTATACTGAATGACCCGCCATGAGAAAGTATCATGGATCATTATATGAGTGTCATATACTTTCTCATGTGGCTATTAGTATGACTACTAGTCCTTAGACCTGAAGTCACCATAGATCTCTACATAAGGAGTTATGTACTTTAGTTTCGTCAAACGTCACCCGTAACTGGGTCGACTATAAAGGCGATTACTGGGTATGTAACAAATTATGCGGAGGGATGTGAGTGATGTAGATGGGATCTATCCCTCCTATATGACGGGAGTGACATCGGTATTCTTGATAGAGTGAGACCACGAAGTGCATGGCCATGCCCAAATGAGTCAATATAGGATATTGAGCTCATTTGATTTAGTGTGTCTACTTGGAGTTCAAGATTTAGATTGATTAGAGGATAACACGGTCTATGCCTCATATTGATCAATCTAGATGTCTAGGATAGAAGGACACTTGTCATATATTGTGAGGAGTCACAATTAGTAGTCACAAGGTGATGTTGGATCTCGACATTCTTGTAACTTGGGTAGTAATGATGTTTTGCAAGATACCGCTCATTACTTATATTCCTAAATGGGTTTAACGCATTGCCAACGTTACAAGAACCTATAGGGTCACACACTTAGGACAATTAGATGGAGATTAGGTTCATATGATGAACCAAGAGGACTTGATTCATTTGATGGATCCAATTGGATTAAGAGTAATCCAAATTGGGCTAATTGAGTTAGACTCAAGTTGATTCATGTATACAATGAGTCTAATTTAGATTATGACTCATTAGATCAATTTAATTTAATGAATTAGATTCATTATATTAAGTTGGCTTGAATCAAATGGTTAGATTAGATCAACCATGGAAGAGATTTTGTCAAGTTTGACTTGATTTGAGAGGAAGATGAAAAGTCAAGTTAGACTTGACTTTATGCCACCTCATTGGTGAGTTGGCATTGAAGTGGACCAATGATGTTACTCCACATCATCATGGGTGCCACCTCATGGAAGTGACAAAGCCATTTTCTTAATAACTTCACATTAATTGCATTTAATGGGGGGTTACACTATGGGAAGTGGTCGGCCACTTTTGGTTTTGAATGGAATTCATTTTTTCATTCAAGTGTGCATTTTTCTTCCTTCTTCCTCTTGGAGCTCTCTTCCTCTCCTTCTCCTCCTCATCTTGGCCGAACCACAAATAGGTGCTAGCACACCTCTTTTTGTGTTTTTCTCCACATACGTGTTCGGGTGGATACTTCTAGAGGGGTATCTAGCTTGATACTCTCGAGATCCGGCGTTTTGGACGAGCGGGATACGTGAAAGGCACGCTTCGAAGGTATAATTCTTCTTCATGTAGATCTAGGAGTAGATCTAAGTTGTAAACTAGTACTCGTATCGTTTTTGAAATGTTTTCTTCGCACGAGATCCGTTGGCTAGGGTGATTCGGGGTTTTCGCGACGCGAAAAAGCGGTTTTTGCGGCCCGAAAAACCCAACAGCCTAAACTCATCATAACGGGAAAGGGGAATGATCGTCCCCCGTGTCACATCTATGCCCTTAATCGTCGAAAATATGGATGGCAGTATATGGCAGTAGGGCATATGAACTACTCTGGATGTGACAAGACTAGCTTCTTGAACTATGTTTGAAAACATATGTAATGCGATGTCTATTTCTAAATGATGACATAATGCGTACAAAAAGAAGGAATGGGACGGTCGCATCTTCGGAACTATTAGTTAGAGCCCTAGAGTCAATAATTTGATGATTGTTGTATGGACTCATTGTATCATATTCTTGTATATAAATAAAGGCATTTATTTTTGGTTATTATACTTACTTGTATTGGTGCCAAATAACTAAGTATAATAGCGTCCTTGAGTAGAAGGTTCTTACCTATATCAATCGATTAGTTGAATCGATAGTGAGATGATATAGGGAACACTACTCTTAATTATTCCTAGTCGAGTATTAACATTCAGAGACAATGTCAATGCGATGAGACTAGTATGTAGGTCAACTCGATGACTTGATCTCACAAGTCATGGATATAGAGATATCAAGTTGACACATGGGTATGCATTGGAGAATGTATACTGAATGACCCGCCATGAGAAAGTATCATGGATCATTATATGAGTGTCATATACTTTCTCATGTGGCTATTAGTATGACTACTAGCCCTTGGACCTGAAGTCACCATGGTTCCCTACATAAGGAGTTACGTACTTTAGCTTCATCAAACATCAACCGTAACTGGGTAGACTATAAAGGCTATTACTGGGTATGTAACAAATTATGTGGAGGGATGTGAGTGATGTAGATGGGATCTATCCCTCCTATATGATGGGAGAGACATCGATATTCTTGATAGAGTGAGACCACTAAGTGCATGGCCATGCCCAAATGAGTCAAAATGAGATGTTGAGCTCATTTGATTGAGTGAGTTTACTTGGAGCTCAAGATTTAGATTGATTAGAGGATGACACGGTCTATGTCTCGCATTGAACAATCTAGATATCAAGGATAGAAGGACACTTGTCATATATTGTGAAGAGTCACAATTAGTAGTCACTAGAACCTTAGGTTTATTTGATGAACCTAAAGGATTAGGTTCATGTGATGAACCAAATTGGATTATGAGTAATCCAAATTGTGCTAATTGAGTTGGACTCAATTTGGTTCATGTATTAAGTGAGTCTAATTTGAACTTAGACTCATTTAATTAATTTAATTCAATGAATAGAGATTCATTAAATTAAAATTGACTTGAACCAATGGTTTGATTAGATCAACCAAGGGAGAGAAGTGGTCAAGTTTGACTTGACATAAGTAGGAAGATGAAGAGTCAAGTTTCGACTTGACCAATGCCACATCATCAAGGCTTCTTCATTTGGTCAAGTTTAACTTGACCAAATGCCACTTCATGGGAGTTACCAAGAGTGGTGACTCTTGATATTCCATGGGGGTTACAAGCCTTGAAGTGGCCGGCCACTTAAAGATGAAAATTAGTGCATTTTGTGTGCTAATTGATTTCATCTACTTCCTCCTCTCAAGCTCTCATCTTCTTCCCCCTCTCCTCCACCTCCTTGGCCGAAACTTATAAGGGTGCTAGAACACCTTTTAGTTGTTTTCTCCATCATTTGTTCGTGTGGATACATATAGAGGAGTATCTACTTTGATACTCTCGAGATCCGGCGAACCTTGTACGAGCGGGATTACGCGAAGGGCTTCGCATCAAGGGTAAACTCTTCTCCTTTGTAGATCTAGTGTAGATCTAGGTTAGAAAACTCATACTCGAAGTTTTATGAAATTTTATTCTTCAGACGGATTCGGTGGCGGGGGGTTTCAGGGTTTTTGCAACGCAAAAAGCTGTTTTTGCGGCTCGAAAAATCCCAACAGTGGTATCAGAGCCACATGCGAAGTGAGTATGAGTTTAAATTTGTATTTTTATGAAAATTACAAATCTGTAACTTTCTATTAAATTATGATTTTTGGTAGAAGTGAAGCACAAGTGTTTAGACACTTGTAGGCTTCGACTACCGAGAAGATTTTTCCAAAACGGCAAGATTTCGCCCCAAATCGTTTTGGGACAGCGGACTATGGCGCTGTAGGATCGCTTAGGAACACTCACGATGGTTATATCGCGGGTAGGGGCGCTGCCCCTGACCTCGCAAGGGGCTTCGTTCCGCGATTGCGCCTGAAAATCGCTAAACGGGACCGCCGGGAATTTTTACTCATAAAAATTGAAAAAATTGTAATAAAATTACAGAAATTTATAGAAATTGCATAATTTAGAATTATGTATTATTTTGTGATGGTCATGGCCCAAAAGACCCAATTAGATTGAAAAATTGTGTTGTAATTCATAATATGGCCTGCGTGCCATTTTGTGTTTGTGCGTGTTGTACTTGATTCATGACCTGCGCGTCGTGCCTTCCTCTATTTTATATTTCCTATTATAAATTAGCTTAGATTCGAATGTAACTCGAGTTTCACTTTTGTAATGTACAAAATGGAGCGGTGGAAGGTCCACTCGAGACAGAGTTACGAGAAGGGCGCGAGCAACACATGGTGGTCAAAGGGAGGAGCTTGAGAAGCTATTGACCTTAGGTTGACCATCTGATCTTCTCATTGGCTTGAGAAGATCCTTGTAGGGCCATGACTAATCACAAAACATTTAATAAATTGCTTGTGTGTGTATATGTGATGCTTGCTAGAATAAGTAATTAATTATCCCCTTAACGTTTCGATTCGATCAATCGCGTATATAATACACCTCGACGATTAGATTAGATCAAAATCACGTACAAGATGCACCCTAACAATTAGATTAGATCTAAATCGAGTATATGATACACCTCATCGATTAAATTAGATCTTAATCACGACAACTCGTAATGCCTACCATGCCGTGATACCTATCACTACCTCGATCACATGTAGTTGTTGAATCCGCTAAAGCAGAGCAACACATATTATCTTGGTAGGGTACGAAGGGACAATCTTGGTCCCACCTATCAACGTATGGATGAGTAAAACTCAATTAGATTGAGTATAACTAGTTAAATCAAGTTTAACTGTAGACATTTTTCAATTGTTGGTAGATAGGACAAAATCACGTTTATATTAACTCTTGGGTGTATTAGCCAAAACTAACTCGAGTTTTAATATAAATGCGGATCTTGATCCTATAAATAAGAGTTGTATAGAGATGTAATAGGTAATTAGTTACCTACTAATCATACTAAGTCTTGGGCGTTTTAGCCAAAGCTAACTCAGGGCATAGTATGATGTGAATCTTATCCCACATGAATTATAGAATTCAGTGGGAGCATCATTTAATTAAAGGCCTAATTAGATGATTAATTGGAATATGATATTTATTTATTTTTTTGTATTTTTCTGTTGTAGATTACCATGACATCAAACACAAACAGCTTCTCTCTGCGTTCTGTCCTTGACAAGGACAAGCTCAACGGAGCAAATTTCCTGAACTAGTACATGAATCTGAGAATAGTTCTCACCCAATAACATAAACTGTACATTCTAGAGAAGCCCATTCTGGAGGCTCCTCCTGCCAATGCCACACGAGCAGACAAAGATGCTTACAAGAAGCATCAAGATGATGCATTAGATGTATCATATCTAATGCTCGCGACCATGAACTCTGAGCTTCAGAAGCAACATGAGTTAATGGGTGCTTATGATATGGTTGAACATCTTTGTCAACTATATCAAGGACAAGCACGGCACGAGAGATTTGAGATCTCAAGGGCATTATTTCAGTGCAAGATGTCAGATGGGGCTCCCGTAGGTCCATATGTACTTAAGATGATTGGGTACATAAAGAATCTACAAAGGTTGGGATTCCCACTTGGCCAAGAGTTGTCCACTGACCTGATCTTGCAGTCTTTGCCAGAGAGCTACAATCAATTTGTCATGAACTACAACATGAACGAAATTGACAAGCCACTGCCCGAACTGCTTAGTATGTTACGAACTGCTGAGCTCAACCTTAAGAAGGTTAAGCCTAACTCTATTCTGATAGTTCAGAAACACAAGGGCAAGGGCAAGCCTAAAGGCAAGGGAAAGTCCTAAGCCAAGGGCAAAGGCAAGGCACTGAAGCCTAAAGGAGGGGTCGCCAAGGATGCTACCTACTTCCACTACGGTCAGACCGGGCACTAGAAGTGGAACTGTAAAGTCTACCTAGAAGATCTTAAGAAGAGAAGTGAGACTTTCACTTCAGGTATATAGGTTATAGAAGTCAATCTATCTATTTCTTCATCATGAGTATTAGATACCGGATGTGCTTCTCACATTTGTACTAATGTGCAGGCGTTGAGAAATAGCAGGGCATTGACGAAGGGCGAGGTGGACCTACGCATAGGCAATGGAGCACGGGTTGCTGCTGTTGCTGTAGGGACTTATTTTCTATCTCTGCCCTCTGGGCTTGTATTAGAGTTGGATGATTGTTGTTATGTGCCTGCTTTGACTAAGAACATTATATCAGTTTCTTATTTGGACAAGAAAGAGTTTTCATTTATAATAAATAACAAATGTTGTTCAGTTTATTTAAATGATATATTCTATTGTAGTGCACATCTGATGAACAGACTCTATATTCTAGACCTTGAGAGCCTTATCTATTAATAAATACCAAGAGGGTCAAGTCAAATGACATGAACTAAACCTATCTTTGGCACTGTCGCTTAGGTCATATAAATGACAAGCGTTTATCCCAGCTCCATAAAGATGGTTTGCTAGACTCATTTGATTTTGAATCATATGAGACATGCGAGTCATGCCTTCTAGGCAAGATGACCAAGACTCCCTTTAGTGGACACAGTGAGAGAGCGACTGACTTGTTAGGTCTTATACATAGCGATGTATGTGGTCCTTTCAATGTCACTGCTAGAGGTGGATATAAGTACTTCATTACATTTACTGATGACTTCACTAGATATGGTTATGTGTACTTGATGACACATAAGTCTGAATCCTTTGAAAGTTCAAAGAATTCAAGAATGAAGTACAAAACCAGCTTGGCAAGAGTGTTAAGATACTTCGATCAGATCAAGGTGGGGAATACCTTAGCCATGAGTTTTGTGACTATCTAGCTGAGTGTGGAATTCTATCCCAACTCACTCCTCCTGGAACACCACAGTGGATGATGTATCCAAAAGGGGAATCGTACCTTATTAGATATGATACGGTCTATGATGAGTCACACAGATCTTCCTACATTCCTTTGGGGCTATGCTCTAGACACAGCAGCCTTTATTCTCAACAGAGTTCCATCCAAGGCTGTGATAAAGAAACCATATAGGATATGGACTGGGAGAGATGCTCAGGTGTCTTTTATGAGGATTTGGGGTTGTGAGGCTTACGTTAGACGTCAAATTTCAGACAAACTGGGACCCAAATCTGACAAGTTCTATTTTATCGGATATCCCAAGGAAACTAAGGGATATTACTTCTACATTCCTAGTCAACACAAGGTAGTTGTGGCTAAGACTGGGGTATTTCTAGAAAGGAATTTTGTTTCTAGAAAGACTAGTGGGAGTACGTTCGATCTTGAAGAACTTCAAGATGCAAACAATAGCACTGAATCCTCGATGGGAGTTGAACTGGAACCACAAAGTATTGTGGATGATGTTGTTCCACAAGGAGTTAAGGAACAACAACCAGTT
This sequence comes from Zingiber officinale, assembly GCF_018446385.1. Taxonomy (NCBI): domain Eukaryota; kingdom Viridiplantae; phylum Streptophyta; class Magnoliopsida; order Zingiberales; family Zingiberaceae; genus Zingiber; species Zingiber officinale. The sequence continues at coordinate 246,394 of NW_024589955.1, read as the reverse complement.
CAAGTAGGCATACCTCTTCGCAGGTCTGATAGTGTACGTCGTAAGCTCATTTCTCTTATCTGACCATGATGACGTTGTGCTCATAGAGGATGAGCCCACCTTCTATCAGGAAGCTGTGATGAGACCAGATTCCGAGAAATGACTAGAGGCCATGAGATCCAAGATGGAATCAATGTACACTAACCAAGTATGGAGTTTGGTTGATCCACCTGAGGGCGTAAAACCCATAGGGTGTAAGTGGGTCTTTAAGAGAAAGACTGACATGGATGGACTTATCTATAAGGGTCGCTTGGTAGCTAAAGGTTTCAAGCAGATTCATGGTATTGACTATGATGAAACCTTTTCTCCAGTAGCGATGTTTAAGTCCATTCGGATCATGCTTGCTATTGCAGCATACCATGACTATGAGATATGATAGATGGATGTTAAAATCGTGTTTCTGAATGGAAACTTGCTCGAGGATGTATACATGACACAACTTGAGGGTTTTGTAGATCCACAACATACTGGCAGAGTATGCAAGCTGCATGGGTCCATTTATGGACTAAAGCAAGCTTCTCGGAGCTGGAATCTTCGATTCAATGATGCAATCAAACAGTTTGGTTTCATCAAGAATATAAATGAACCTTGTGTCTACAAGAAGGTTGTAGGGGGCATAGTTGTTTTCCTCGTATTGAATGTGAATGACATACTACTCATTGGAAAAGACATCCTTTTGCTACAGTCTGTCAAGACTTGGCTAGTGACTTGCTTCTCAATGAAGGACTTAGGTGAAGCATCCCGCATTCTAGGCATACAGATCTATAGAGATAGATCTAAGAGGTTGCTTGGCCTAAGTCAGAGTGCATATATTGACAAGGTACTCCTACGGTTTGCCATGCAGAACTCCAAGAAGGGATTTCTGCCGGTGTCACATGGCATGAGTCTTTCGAAGACTCAAGGTCCCTCTTCTAGAGAGGAGAGAGACCGCATGGATCAGATCCCTTATGTCTCAGCCATAGGATCTATCATGTACGCCATGCTATGTATTCGTCCTGACGTCTCGTATGCTTTGAGCATGACGAGCAGATACCAGTCAGACCCAGGTGAAAGTCACTAGATAGTGGTCAAGAATGTTCTTAAGTACTTAAGAAGGACTAAAGAATATTTCTTGATATATAGAGGCGATGACGAGCTAGCTGTAAAGGGTTACAGTGATGCCAGCTTCCAGACCGACCAGGATGATTATCGATCGCAGTCAGGGTTCGTGTTTTGCATTAATGGTGGTGCTGTGAGCTGGAAGAGTTCGAAGCAGGATACAGTCGCTGATTCTACAACAGAGGCCGAGTATATTGTTGCATCAGAGGCAGCAAATGAGGCAGTTTGGATTTGCATGTTCATCACTGAACTTGGGGTGGTTCCTAGCGTCGCTGACCCGATAGTGCTCTATTGTGATAACAATGGAGTTATAGCACAGGCGAAGGAACCTCACTCACACCAGCGGACCAAACACATATTACGGAGCTTCCATCTCATTCGAGAGATTATCGAGAGAGGAGATGTGAAGATTTGCAGAGTACCCACAGAGGCTAACATCGCAGATCCCTTGACCAAGGCTTTGGTACAGAGAAAGCATGATGGTCACACTAGGTCATTAGGCCTTAGAGCCTACACTGATTGGTACTAGTGCTAGCGGGGGATTGTTAGTTAGAGCCCTAGAGTCAATAATTTGATGATTGTTGTATGGACTCATTGTATCATATTCTTGAATATAAATAAAGGTATTTGTTTTTGGTTATTATACTTACTTGTATTGGTGCTAAATAACTAAGTATAATAGCGTCTTTGAGTAGAAGGTTCTTACCTATATCAATCGGTTGGTTGAATAGATAGTGAGATGATATAGGGAACACTACTCTTAATCATTCCTAGTCGAGTATTAACATTCAAGGACAATGTTAATGCGACGAGACTAGCATGTAGGTCAACTCGATGACTTGATCTCACAAGTCATGGATATAGAGATATCAAGTTGACACATGGGTATGCATTGGAGAATGTATACTGAATGACTCGCCATGAGAAAGTATCATGGATCGTTATATTAGTGTCATATACTTTCTCATGTGGCTATTAGTATGACTACTAGTCCTTGGATATGAAGTCACCATGGTTCCCTACATAAGGAGTTACGTACTTTGGCTTCGTCAAACATCACCCGTAACTGGGTGGACTATAAAGGTGATTACTGGGTATGTAACAAACTATGCGGAGGGATGTGAGTGATGTAGATGGGATCTATCCCTCCTATATGACGGGAGAGACATAGATATTCTTGATAGAGTGAGACCACTAAGTACATGGCCATGCCCAAATGAGTCAATATGAGATGTTGAGCTCATTTGATAGAGTGAGTCTACTTGGATCTCAAGATTTAGATTGATTAGAGGATGACATGGTCTATGCCTCACATTGATCAATCTAGATGTCAAGGATAGAAGGGCACTTGTCATATATTGTGAAGAGTCACAATTAGTAGTCACAAGGTGATGTTGGATCTCAACATTCTTGTAACTTGGGTAGTCATGATGTGTTGTTAGATACCGCTCATTACTTATGCTTCTAAATGAGTTTTGGAGCATTGCCAACATTACAAGAACCTATAGGGTCACAAAGGACAATTAGATGGAGATTAGGTTCATTTGATGAACCTAAAGGATTAGGTTCATGTGATGAACCAAATTGGATTAAGAGTAATCCAAATTGTGCTAATTGAGTTGGACTCAATTTGGTTCATGTATTAAGTGAGTCTAATTTGGATTTAGACTCATTTAATTAATTTAATTCAATGAATAGAGATTCGTTAAATTAAAATTGACTTGAACCAATGATTTGATTAGATCAACCAAGGGAGAGAAGTGGTCAAGTTTGACTTGACATAAGTAGGAAGATGAAGAATCAAGTTTTGACTTGACTTTGACTTGACCAATGCCACATCATCAAGGCTTCTTCATTTGGTCAAGTTTGACTTGACCAAATGCCACCTTATGGGAGTTACCAAGAGTGGTGACCTTGATATTCCATGGGGGTTACAAGCCTTGAAGTGGTCGGCCACTTAAAGATGAAAATTAGTGCATTTTGTGTGCTAATTGATTTCATCTTCTTCCTCCTCTCAAGCTCTCATCTTCTTCTCCCTCTCCTCCACCTCCTTGGCCGAAACTTCTAAGGGTGCTAGCACACCTTTTAGTTGTTTTCTCAATCATTTGTTCGTGTGGATACACATAGAGGAGTATCTACTTTGATACTCTCGAGATCCGACGAACATTGGACGAGCGGGATTACGCGAAGGGCTTCGCATCAAGGGTAAACTCTTCTCCTTTGTAGATCTAGTGTAGATCTAGGTTAGAAAACTCATACTCAAAGTTTTACGAAATTTTATTCTTCGCACGGATCCGATGGCGGGGGTTTCGGGGTTTCCGCAACTCAAAAAACGGTTTTTGCGGCCCGAAAATTCCGAACAGGGACGTCCCGAGATGTGATAGGTAGTATGCATGCAGTGAGGACTCTGTACATGTCATAGTCCTGCACTCTGAGAGACATCGACCTGAAATCAGAAACTCCAAGTGGTCTGTCCCCACCAAAAAAGTACTCATAGTGTGTATCTAGAGTAATGTTGGAGTAGGGATCGTCAAAGGGCAGATCCCTACTAGGGTAACACAGGAAAGAAGATGCTGACTATCTAAGCTCTAAGCTAGTGCGTAATAAGGCAGGTGTAAAGTAGATGTCTTTTTCACCAACCCGGGTGGAATAGACCAAATCATCAACCTTTTCAAGGTTTTTAAAAAATTGGGCACATAGATCTCGGTTTACTGCATGACTGTAGTAAACTAGTCGATCCAACTGGTAATGGGCAATCATCCGTATAATAGATGGACAATAACTCGTAAAACAGGGTCTATTTAGGTATCTACACTTAATGACAGAATATGAATGCTAAGAAAAGCTAATCCTATATTGCTCAGTAGGAAATCTAATGTCGGTGAACGGGATCGTACTCGAGGTGGACGCAACATTGTGTCATTACCTAATTTCAACCATATACATAAAGATTTGCAAAATAATTACTAAAACTATGTAAAAGATGATTTCAGATAGTTTAGAGTATACCTAGGAGGCATTGTAGGGTATTTGAGGGAGTTGAAGGGAGGAAAACCGGGTTTAAGGTGCCTTGGATCGAAGTTTTTCGCGAGATGACAAACTGCAGCGAACTCTCTGTTCGTTGCTCATTTCTGTGTTGAAAGTGCCTCCAATAAAGAGTTTAGGACACCTTAGACTCGGTCCGAGGCACCTCAAATGATTTCGGCGGGATTTTTCCCGCCTATCCTAGAGGGCGCCTCTACCGTCGCAGAGGAGCCTTCATTAGGCAACTTCTCATATTTTTTTTTTTGTTTTTTCTTGTTGATTTTAGAAGAATTTTAAAATATGTTTTTTTAAAGATTTTTTAAATATGTTTTAAAAAAGATTTTAAATAAGTTTTAAAAAAGATTTTAAATAAGTTTTCAAAAGGATTTTAAATAAGTTTTAAAAAAGATTTTAAATATGTTTTTTTAAAAAAAAGATTTTAAATAAGTTTTTTTAAAAAAAGATTTTAAATAAGTTTTAAAAAAGTTTTAAAAAAAATTTAAATAAGTTTTTTAAAAAAATTTAAAATAAGTTTTTAAAAAAGGATTTTAAATAATTTTGAAAAAAGATTTTAAATAAGTTTTAAAAAAGATTTTAAATAAATTTTAAAAAGGATTTTAAATAATTTTTAAAAAAAGATTTTAAATCAGTTTTAAAAAAAAATTAAATAAGTTTTTTAAAAAAGATTTTAAATAAGTTTTTTTAAAAAAAAGATTTTAAATAAGTTTTAAAAAGGATTTTAAATAATTTTGATTTTAATTTTGATTTTGATTTTAATTTTAATTTTGATTTTAATATTAATTTTAATTTTATTTTTATTTTTATTTTTAATTTTAATTTTAATTTTAATTTTTTATTTAGTCATCTCACCCAATCTGAATTTTTCAATCAGGGGATCCTATAATTTTTGTTAGATGAATTAGGTTCAGTTATATGGTTATATTTAACTTTGTGTTAGATTCAGGTTTATCTTTGAGCTCAGCAAATGGGCATTCTTTGGATAAACCTCTGGGCTATGGTGAGTCACGTGGACATCATTAAAGTAATCATGCCTTCGAAGTTTTCAAAATAGTCCTATCCACTGAACTGAGTACAAAACCTTTGTCTAACTAGTTTGGATCCGTAAAGGGTAGCTTTGGTCAGTTCCATTTAGCCAAATGCTCCAGGTCGAAGCCATATCTTCCTAGACATGCATAGACTGAGCTTCCCTAACGTACTATCATCCAAAACTTCACCAGTACCGTAGGTCAAGTTGAACCTAGCCCTTTTAGTTCTAACCCTAATTACCCTGCCGAGTGACTTGGTTTGGATTACCCTGTCGAGTAGGTTAGTTTTAGAGGTGCCAGCTATTCTGGAGCCTCCTTACATTATTAATTTTATAAATTGGATTTAAGTTTCTTAATTATATTTTAATTATTTTATTTTAATTATTTTATTTTAATTATTTATCTATTTATTAATATAGTTTTTCTTTTGCCTTCCCCTGGATTATAGCCTCGATATGGTCTATCAAGGTAGTGTACTTGATCTTTGGGAACCCAATATTGACCCAGTCCAACTTAATTGACCAAGTTGGACTTGGGTACCCATGCTTGGACCACTTTTCTATTTGTTCTGTGTATAGGTGATAAATATGATCTATATTTCTTTTTAGGTTTGAATCCAATTCCGGATCTGTTGTATACGACCTTTTATTTTTCAAGAATCAGGTTGGAACCCAAAGTGAACCGTTCCAACGTGGTCTTCAAATCCTTGACTTGATTTTTCAGGTTGGAATTCTCTTCCTCAAGCTTTTGGACTTGAGTCGAGGTTCCAATCTGAACGATGTCAGGCAAGTATTTGGGGTTGGTCACTTTTTTAAGGGCTGATGCCACTTTCAGAAGTGACTTGATCCAAATATTGGATTTTGTTAATTTACGTAACAAATAATTAACTAAATTATTTAAATGTGGAATACTTACAGTGGGGTCAGGCCCTTTGGAAACGGATACAGATCCGTGGCTTCTTTTCGATTCAGCTTCCGATTCGCTCTCACTCTCGGACATATTGATCTTATCCCGGGCCATCAGTGCAAGGAGACTCATCTGATCGAGTTCGTTGTCGTCGTCTTCTGAGGAAGATTCTTCGAACGTTGCCTTCAAGACCTTTTTTCCTTCTTTGTTTCTTTATCTCTTTTTGGTTGGGATAGTTGGCTTTAATGTGTCCCTTCTGGTTGCAGCCGTAGCATGTCACTTCAAATTTTACCTTCGAACTTGATTGGGCTTCCTTGGACTGGACTGCCTTATTGAGGTCCCTTTTGTTGAACCCCTTCTTCTTCTTGTAGAGCTTCTTTACAAGGTTGACGAGCTCAGCCGTTAGCTCGTCATGTTCATCATCTGAGTTAGGTTCTTCGTCAATTTCTGGTTCAGTTCTATGCCTTGGTCTAGGTTCACGTGTTCTGCTTGTACCTACATCCAAAGAAATGCCCTTCTCGGAGACTAATTTGAACTCAGAGACTAATTCATCTAACTTTAAGGAAGAGAAGTCCTTGGAGACTTTGTAGGCATCTACCATTGACGCCCACAATGTACTCCTTAGAAACGCGTTAAGAGCGTACCTTATATCCCTGTTCTCAACCCTTTGCCCGATTGCATGGAGGGAATTGAGGATGTCTTGAATTTGAGCGTGGAGTTGACTTGCTGTCTCTCCTTCCTGCATTTTTAGATTATATAATTTATTAAATAACATATCTCTTTTGCTTACCTTGGTGTCGAAGGTGCCCTCGTGTAGTTCGATCAGCTTCTCCCATAGCTCCTTTGCAGTTGAAAACGAACCAACTCTGTTGAGATCCTCCTAGGTCAGTTCACACTAGAGGGTGCAGGTTGCTCTGGCATTGGCTTTCACCTTCTTGATTAGAGCCGGTTCCCAGTTCTCACAGGGTGTAGGCTTGCCGTCTTCGTTGGTTGGCAGTTGGAATCTAGTCTTGACGATCATCCACATCTCGAACTGGATTTTTAGGAAGATTTCTATTCTTCCTTTCCAATACCCGAAATCTTCTCTGGTGAAGAGCGGGGGAGGAACGGTATTGTATCCTTCTTGCTGGGCCATTTAATTAATATGTAAATACAAAATAAAACAAGATGTCCAAAGACTAGGTCTTGGATTAGTAGTGCGGGAATATAGCTAAAATTAATGAGCTCGAGTGGTGTTGCACCAATTTCAAGCAAAAATCAATTCATAAAAAGAATTAGAATGTAGCTATTAAGCCAATTCTAATTGACTCTGTAAAATTGAAAATAACCACAAAAAAAATGCTTGATTGGTGGTTGCACCAAATCGAAGTGACCCCGCTCTGATACCAATTGTTGGATCGAGAAGTGATAGAGGGGGGGGGGGGGCGGCTCGTGGCTATTTCATTCGATTTAAAACACTCGAATTAAATGCAGCGGAAATTAAAAGGACAATCACACACAAAGACACGAAGAGTTACTTGGCTCGGAGCCTGTGACGACTCCTACTCTAAGGCCCGCGATCGTTGATCGCTTCTGGTGGGCAACAACTATAAACTCGAAAAGTTATTACAAACTAATTACAATTTGAACTGTAAGGAAAGCAATACCGACAACAAGAATATCAAATCTGGTGCTCCGGGTCGTCGGGATGTTGCTACAGCACTTCGGGAACTTCTTATTAGTCGTTGTCGCAGAAAGATCGCTTGGAATGTGTTGTCTTAATTGCTGCCTCGAGGTCCCCTTTTATACACTACTGGAGGCGCCTCCAAGCCTGTCCAAAGCGCCTCCAAGCCTCCCAAGTCACCCACGTAGATCAGCACAGAATTGGTCGCATCTCATCCACCTGAAGGCGTCTCCAAGCCACTCCAAGGCGCCTCCAAGCTCTGGTCTAAGGCGCCTCCAGTGTAACGCCCCGCCCCTCCTGCTAAGGCCACGGGGGTTACTCTACCCTACTTAACAACTTATTAACTTATTACAGCGGAAGTCTTACTTGTAAATTTTTGAAACATAGAATCCATATGTCATACCTTACATTATTTCAAGACATATAGGAATTAACATGATAAAATGTCTTGGAGTTACAATCATAAAAATATCAACCAAGCATAATTCATATTTAATGAAAGCAGGTCTTTTCTTCTTTAGCCAGTCACTACCACACACATCCTGCTAGCCCCTCCTGCTGCTCCCCTAGTCCATCCAACCTTTGCCCTTATCTGTGGTACAAGAAAGTAAGCTGTGAGCACTCATGGCTCAGTAAGTTCCTTTCCTACTCACAAAATCCGTATAGCATGTCAACAATCACAAAGCATCTATATCAAAGCATAAAGTATCATAGCATATCATACATGATCATCATATATATCGTGAGCACAATCATAGATATCATGGCATAATCATAGCATAAACACAAGGTAGCATGGCATATCATAACATGATCATCATATTCATCATGGCATATTCATAAAGTATGTGCAAGGTGAACCTTTAAAACATGCATCATGTCTTTTTAAAACGTATAGCATAAATACTTAAACATAATCTCAACATAAGAGGGGATCCCGACTTGTACCACGTACATAAATGCGCGCGTCCTAGTAGGTCCAAGGTAGCAAGTCTTGAACCCTACAAGGCATATACTAGGCCCGTTTCTTAGTCCATCGACCTAGGGGCACTTAGGAGCCCATCCCTAACGAGGCCCGTTTCTTAGTCCATTGACCCCGGGGCGCTTATGGAGCCCACCCTTGGTACATGCCTTAAAAGTAAAATAGCATGTCATATTTACATATTCCATATCACTCATGTCATATTCATGTCATGAAGAGTGCTCTTGATCCCTCTTATAGGGAAGCAACTCTTTTAGGCATAGCTTAAAGCATGTATAATTGAGCACACAGCATATCATGATTTTGAGCACACAGCATATCATGAACACATGCATAATTAAGCATACAACCTATCATGATCTTAAGCACACTGCATATCATGAATTTGAGCACATAGCATATCATGAGTTAGGCACATAGCATATCATGAATTTGAGCACATAGCATATCATGAGTTTAAGCACATAGCATATCATGAATTTGAGCACATAGCATATCATGAGTTTAAGCACACAGCATATCATGAATTTGAGCACATGGCATATCATGAGTTTAAGCACACAGCATATCATAAAAATAAGCACATAGCATAACAAGAAACTTTGCACACAGCATATCATTAATAGGACCTAACATATATAAATGAACATCACAGCATGTCATACTCTCCACATATCATAAAGCATTACATGTGAAGTTCATGGAAGAACACAATTAGGTCTCTATCCCTAGTGACAAGTGGTGGCCGAAACATGTAGAGATGGTTTAGGTTATCAAGCAACAAAAGAACATATGAACCCTACACATCTATCATTCTTTATGACATAAGAGGCATCTTAAGCATGTTAGGTATAGGTTCCAAGCTTTCTAGGTCCCTTTTTCATAACCTGACCGAAACTTATTAAGCCTCCTTTTGGGTTATTAACAACATATAAGCATGAACAACCCTAACAATTTTCATATCATATTCCATAAGAAACCACTTGAACATATTTGATTTAGGTTCCAAGTTCTCTAAGCCTTTAACCCTAACATGGCTGAAATCCTAGCAACATGTTTCTAGGTTACAAGCAACATGAAAAGGCTGATCTTCATACTCACATATCAATATATATATCATGAGAATCACCATAAGTACTTTTAGTCTAAGTTTCAAGCTTCTCAAGCCTTTTAACCTAATGTGGCCGAATCTTGTAAGCATGAGAATTAAGTTTCTAGTGGCATATTAGCATGAAGACCATAAGAATTTTCCTAGCATTCACTTCAAAGAATAACATGGACCACTTAGTTTAGAAATTTAAGCATCCTAGGTCTTAAAAACAATTGTGGCCGAATGCTAAAGAACAAGGATTCAAGTTTCAAGCAACATGTGAACATTAATTTATTTCATATCTCTTCATCAAGTAGATCACAAGTATCTTAGACTTGATTTAAACTTTCCTAGGGTTCAAGTCCTAAAATGGCCGAACCATCATATACATAAAAAGTATTGTTCAACTTAACCTAAGATCATGGCATGTCATATTAGCTACATATCTTGTCTTATGAGAATCATAGCATGCTTAAATTTTTAGGTTTAAAGCCCTTCTAGGCTCTCAACTCTATCATGGCCGAATATACATGAATATGAAATCAAGTTTAAATTGACATACAAGTGGGAAAAAAAAACATCAATAACACCATTTATCATTAGGTACATATCATAAGAACAAGGTAGCATGCTTGGTTTAGGTTTAGAGCTCTTCTAGCTCTTTTGTTCCTTCTATGCCGAAAATCCAAGTTCATAAATTTATGTTCTAACTAAACATTCTAGCATGAAAATATTAGTTTAACCCTCCTACCATAAGGTACATAACATAAGCAACATCATGAACATATCTTAGTTGGTTTTCAAGGTTCTTTAAACTCCTTCTTTTTGTTTGGCCGAAACCCTCATGAAATAACCATAGGTTTTTAAACAATATTTTCACATAACAATCACATAGCTATTGTACCACAGGTGAGGGGAACTTACATCCTTTCGCTTGTGGTTTTTCTTAAGGAGGAAAGTGTTCTAGTTGTTAAGGAAGGGAGAAGTTTCTTCCTCTTGTGCCTCCTTTGATTTCCTTTGCTTGGGGAGGCTAGAACTTGAAGGTTTCTTCTTGAAAATTGGCTTCCTTGGAGAAGAACTTGACTTAGTGCTCGGATCAAGGAGTGGGTGGATCTACTAGTCTCGGTGAAGAAAAGAAAAAGAAGGAAGGAGGAGGAAGAATGAGGAAAATGAGAGATTTACTTCTCATTTTTTTCTATTTATTCATCATGAGAGAAATTTATGCCCTCATTAATCTTCCCTTTAATCCATCCATTATTCTTCTCTTGATTCCCACAAAAATGAGGAGAGGGAAGGGTGAGGAAAACAACTTGCCTGCTTCTTATTCCTTCTCTTAATCAAGAGGGAGAAGAGGTGAGCAATTTGGTTTTCTCTTGCTCTTTGTTCTATTTTTCTTCCCTCCTTTAACTAATATTTTTATTCCTTCCTATGCATATGTTACTTTCTATCCTAGTGGTGATCATGCCATTAATCTTTCTCCATTATTGGTGGGAGGTTCAAGGTTCAATCCTTCGCCTCCACCTCTTACCTCTTATTTTTATTTTGTTTCTTACTCTTCTTTTTCTCTTATTATTTTTATTTATTTCCATGCTATTAATGAGAATAATACCTATGTATTTATATAACAAAAATTCATGGGTGTTACAGTACCCCATACCTCATAGAAAGTTCGTCCTCGAACTTAGAATAGCGATATCAAGTGGTGCCGGACTTTCTACTGAGTGCATCGGCTACCTTGTTTGCTTTTCCCGGATGATACAAGATTTCACAATCGTAGTCCTTGACTAACTCGAGTCATCTGCGTTGTCTCATATTTAGGTCTTTCTGTGTAAAGAAATACTTCAGGCTCTGATGTTCTGTATAAATTTTGCACTGGGCTCCATATAAATAATGTCTCCATGTTTTCAGTGCGAAAACCACCGCTGCTAGTTCTAAATCATGAATGGGATAATTCCTTTCTTGTTCTTTGAGTTGTCTAGAGGCATAGGTGATGACTCTGCCATCTTGCATGAGTACCGCTCCAAGCCCTAGTAAGGAAGCATCGCTATACATATCAAAGCCCTTGTTACTTTCCGGAAGAGTAAGGATCGGAGCACTGGTCAGTCTCCGTTTTAACTCCGTAAAACTCCTCTCGCAGTCATCTGTCCATTCGTACTTTTTGTTTTTCTTGGTAAGACTCGTCATAGGGGCTGCAATTTTAGAAAAACCTTCTACGAACTTCCTGTAGTAGCCTGCTAATCCCAGAAAACTTCTGATTTCGCTGGCATTCTTTGGTCTGTCCCAGTTACTTACGGCTTCAATCTTGCTTGGGTCTACCATAACTCCTTCTTTGGAAATGACATGACCCAAGAATACCACTCGATCTAGCTAGAACTCGCACTTGGAGAATTTTGCATACAGTCGTTTTTCTCGGAGAATCTGTAGTACTATGTTCAGATGTTCAGCATGTTCCTCCTGGGTTCTTGAGTAGATGAGGATATCGTCAATGAAGACGATCACACATTTATCAAGGTATGCTGTAAATATCCGATTCATCAAATCCATGAATATCGCGGGGGCATTTGTTACTCCGAAGGGTATAACTACAAACTCATAGTGTCCGTATCTTGTTCGGAAGGCTGTTTTGGGTATATCATCTTGTTTCACCTTCACTTGATGATAGTCGGATCTTAGGTCAATCTTTGAGCTTTTGGTATAAACATTTATCTAGAAATAAGAATCACATTGGTCAAATGTCTACATTTATGATATATGTAGTTGTTCAATTAATTTATATTGTAGATAACATGGTGTGTGGTGTCACAGTAACTCACGACCATAATGGAAAGGAACAAACCATTGGTAGGTCGTAGTGTAATTAGGTATTAGTTTATCTTAACTATATAATTACACTAGTACACTTAGAGTGTATTATCCTAATATAATAACAAGCACATATATTTGATATTTATTTCTTTAATTTATCAATGGGTAAGATTTAGTTCGATGAATCAATAAGCCTGATAAGTTGTTGATTATAGAAGGAACTGTGTCCTAGTGATCTAGGTTGAGAATGTCCTCAAGAGGAGCTCATAAGGATTGTCATGTTAAACCCTGCAGGTGGACTTAGAGTTTAAAATTAAATCTTTCCTTTTAAAGCTTTCATTAAGAAAAGATTTGAAATCTTTCCTAAATTTCATTATTTGTCAAACAGATTATAAAGAGGGAAGGGGGTATCTGTTCTTGATTGTCGCGTTGTTCAGTTCTCGGTAATCTATACACATTCGCATAGACCCATCCTTCTTTTTCACAAACAGTACCGGAGCTCCCCATGGAGAGTGACTAGGCCGGATAAGTCCCTTGTCGAGTAACTCCTGTAGTTGTTTTTGAAGTTCCTTTAATTCAGTTGGTGCCATCCGGTAGGGTGCTTTGGAGATTGGTTTAGTACCCGGAACTAGCTCAATCGTAAACTCTACTTCTCTATCGGGTGCTGGTCCTGGTAGTTCATCAGGAAATACTTCCGGATAGTTGCATACTACTCTGATCTCTTCTAGCTTCTGGCTCCCAGTTTGTCTTGCATCAGCCACGTGTGCTAGAAATCCAGCACACCCTTCGTCTAACATTCTCTGTGCCTTTATAGCTGATAAGAATCCTTCAATTTCCTTCCCAGATTCCCCAATAAATTCAAACATTGGTTCAGCTTCAGGTCGGAAAACTACTTTCTTCTTACGGCACTCGATTGAGGCACCGTACTTGCTCAGGAAATCCATGCCTAATATAATGTCATAGTCTCGCATATCGAGTATTATCATATTACTGTAAAGTTCCCTATCGTTGCCTTATTTCTAATTGATCACGTTTAGATATATTTCAGTTCTAGCCCGGTTGTCTATTGCAAGAGGGAACCAACAACCTTCTACAAATGATGGACAATTGAAAATAAGATTTGGTAGATCATTTACATTGAACAAACCTTACAAAGAAACGAAAACTCCTAGAACATACCCTTTATCGTTGCCTTATTTCTTGTTTCTTATTCTTTCATTTCCTTGTTTACCTTTCATAGTTACACTTAGCTTTTGTAAATCAATTGATTGTTTGTTTAGCTTACTCGCATTGAGACATCTTTAGTGCTTATTCCAGTCCCTGTGGATTCGATATATTTTATTATTAATTATGACATATCCGTACACTTGCGGAGAGTCAACATCTAACTCAATGAGTAACCCAAAAAGGCCTAATCATCTCATGATTGGCTCTTAGGGCTAATTACTAATAGGGGGGCTCGGGAGAGGTGAGTGTAACACCCATGAAATTATAAGATAAGTATATGAGTACTATTTTCTTTAGAGCATAGAAATAAAAAGAATAAGAGAAAAAGGGAAAATAGAAACAAAAAAAAAATAGAATAAGAAGAGGTGAGGTCAAGAATTGAACCTTGAACCTCCCACAAATAATAGAGATAAATTGATTGTATGATAACCACTAAGATAATGTATAATATATGGATAGAAAAGAATGAAATTTTAGTTAAAGGTGAGAAGGAAAAAAAGAAAACTAAGCAAAAGAGCAAGAGAAAACCAAGTTGCTTACCTTCTCTTTCTCTTGGTTAAGAAAAGAAGCAAGCAAAGGATGAATTGCCTACTTCCCTCCCTCTCTCTCTATTTTCGTGGGAATTAAAGGAATGAGGAAAAAGAGGAGTTGAGGGAATGAATGAAGACATGCTTCATTTATTGGAATAAATTGGATTGGGAGAAGAAAAACAAGAGATTAAATCCTTTTCTTTCTTCCTCCTTACTTTCTCCTTCTTCATTCTACACCGAACCAAGAACCCCTTCCCTCTCCTTATTCCAAAAGCTAAGCTAAGTTCCTCTTCAAGAAAACTAAATTTAGAGAGGAAACCTTCAAGATCTATCCCTTCCAAGCAAGAGAAGCAAAAGGAGGTACAAGAAGAAGAAGCTCTCTCCTTCCTTGGCACTTAGGATACTTTTCTTCTTAAGAAAAACCACAAGCGAAAGGATGTAAGTTTCCCTCACCTGTGGTACAATAGCTTGTGTGTTTTCTATGAGATTTGGTTACATAAAAACCCAAGTTAACTTCATGAAAAATTTCAGCCAAGACAAGACCAAAAAGAAGGACCTAGGAATATAAAGACCTAAATTTTAACATGCTCAATATGCTTCTTATAACATGTATCTTAAGGTAGGGATTTATCTAATGTTCATATGCTAGAATGTTTGATTGGAACTTAGAATCATGCCCTTAGACTCTCGGCCAAACATGAACAAAGGAGATAGGTAAATTGAGACTCAAACCAAGCATGCTCCGTTTTGTTTTATGATAAGTACTTCATGATAAGAAAGTTGTTAACATGATATGCTCATGCCTAGATGATGAATAAATTTTATTTCATGCTCCTAAGTATTTGGCCATGATAGGATTAGGAGCCTAAAAGAAATTGTTAAATCTAAACTAATCATGCCATGATCCTCCTTAAGACAAGTTATGAGATTAATATGACATGCTCATGTTGTAGTGAGGTTAGAACTTGTTTTCATGCTCCATGAACTTTCGGCCACAATCATGTTTAAGGGCCTAGAAAACTTAGAATCTAACCTAATTATGCTTATGTTGTTCCTTGAAATAATTGCTATGAAATTTGTTTAGGGTTCTCATGCTTTTATGACACTTGAACCCTAGATTCAAGCCTTACAAGTTTTGGCCACAATCATGTTTAAGGGCTTAGGAAACTTAGAACCTAACCTAATTATGCTCACATTGTTCCTTGAAATAATTGCTATGAAATTTGTTTAGGGTTCTCATGCTTTTATGACACTTGAACCCTAAATTCAAGCCTTACAAGTTTCGGCCACAATCATGTTTAAGGGCTTAGGAAACTTAGAACCTAACCTAATTATGCTCATGTTGTTCCTTGAAATAATTGCTATGAAATTTGTTTAGGGTTCTCATGCTTTTATGACACTTGAACCGTAAATTCAAGCCTTACAAGTTTCGGCCACAATCATGTTTAAGGGCTTAGGAAACCTAGAACCTAACCTAATTATGCTCATGTTGTTCCTTGAAATAATTGCTATGAAATTTGTTTAGGGTTCTCATGCTTTTATGACACTTGAACCCTAGATTCAAGCCTTATAAGTCTCGGCCACAACATGTTTAAGGGCTTAGGAAACTTAGAACCTAACATAATTATGCTCATGATGTTCCTTGTAATATTTGCTACGGATTTGGTTTAGGGTTTGTTAGCTAGAGCCCTAGAGCCAATCATTTGATGATTGTATTTTGGACTTGTTGTATCATATTCTATATAAATAAAGGCATTTGATTTTTGGTTATTATACTTACTTGTATTGGTGCCAAATAAACTAAGTATAATAACGTCCTTGAGTAGAAGGTTCTTACCTATATCAATCGATTGGTTGAATCAATAGTGAGATGATATAGGGAACACTACTCTAAATCATTCCTAATCGAGTATTAACATTCAGGGACAATGTTAATGCAATAAGACTAGCATGTAGGTCAACTCGATGACTTGATCTCACAAGTCATGGACATAGAGATATCAAGTTGACACATGGGTATGCATTAGAGAATGTATACTGAATGACCCGCCATGAGAAAGTTTCATGGATTGTTATATGAGTGTCATATACTTTCTCATGTGGCTATTAGTATGACTACTAGTCCTTAGACCTGAAGTCACCAAGGTTCCCTACATAAGGAGTTATGTACTTTGGTTTCGTCAAACGTCACCCGTAACTGGGTGGACTATAAAGGCGATTACTGGGTATGTAACGAATTATGAAGAGGGATGTGAGTGATGTAGATGGGATCTATCCCTCCTATATGACGGGAGAGACATCGGTATTCTTGATAGAGTGAGACCACGAAGTGCATGGCCATGCCCAAATGAGTCAATATAGGATATTGAGCTCATTTGATTTAGTGAGTCTACTTGGAGTTCAAGATTTAGATTGGTCAGAGGATGACACGGTCTATGTCTCACATTGACCAATCTAGATGTCTAGGATAGAAGGACACTTGTCATATATTGTGAGGAGTCACAATTAGTAGTCACAAGGTGATGTTGAATCTCAACATTTCTTGTAACTTGGGTAGCAATGATGTATTGCTAGATGCCGCTCATTGCTTATGTTTTTAAAGGAGTTTAGAAACATTGCCAACGTTACAAGAACCTATTGGGTCACACACAAAGAACAAGTGGATGGAGATTAGGTTCATATGATGAACCAATTGGATTAAGTTCATATGATGCACCAAAGATTGGATTCAAATTAGACTTATTGAGTTAGACTCAATTAGATTCAATTGTTGAATAAGTCTAATTTAAATTTGATTCATTGAGTCAATTTATATTAATGAATTAAGATTCATTAGATTGAAATTGACTTGAATCAAAGGTTAGATTTAACTCAACAAGGAAGAAAAATTGGTCAATTTTGACTTGACCAAGTGGAAGTTGAAACATCAAGTTTGAATTGATGTATTATCACATCATGAAGGTTGACTCATCCTACATGGCATGACAAACCTTGCCACATCACCTCCACCTCATAATGGTGTGCCACCTCATGGAGGTTACACATCCCATGCCATTTAATGTGGCCGGCCACATTAATGAGGGAGGTTACAACATGTGGCCAGCCACACTAATGTGGTGAGGGGTTTTGTTTGTGTGTATTGATTAGTGGTAATTGCTTCTTCTTCCTAGCTTCTTCCTCTCCTTCTCTTGCTGTTGAAGTGAGGTTTCATGGAGGGAGAAGGTGTGTGAGTTGTCATCCAAGAGAATAAGGGAAAGTGAAGGTCATAAAGGAGGATACTACTAGTGAGTGTATGAGATTCCTTGTTGTTTTCTCTTTTTCTCTCTTTTAAATCCTACCCGAGAGCCCTAGAAAGTGCTAGCACACTTGGGGTACTCTCTTCTCCATCCTTGAGTGTTAGAGACCACTTCTTGTTCGTGTGGATATCACTAGAGAGTTGTCTATGTTGACAACTTCGAGAACCGATGTACCTTGGACTTGCGGGATTACGAAAAGGGCACGCATCAAAGGTATAAAAAGTTTTCTTTTATAGATCTACTGTAGATTGGAGCTTTAAACTCGTACTCGTATTTTTCGTAAAGTTTTCTTCGCACGAGATCCGTTGGCTAGGGTGATTCGGGGTTTCCGCGACGCGAAAAGCGGTTTTCGTGGCCCGAAAAACCCAACAGGGTTCACATGCTTGAATGATAATTTTTAACCCAATGTAATGCTTGTTAAGTTTTGGCCAGGATGAGTATATAAGATTAGGAAACCTAGAACCCTACCTAAACATGCTCATGATGTTTCCTTATGGTATATGATATGATATTGGTTTACGGTTCACATGCTTGTATGTGGTTTTCTTACCTAAATCACAACTATATGTTTCGGCCACTATATGACATTAGGGTTAGAAATCTAAATATGATTCTCATGTATCTCACATGCAATGTTTTATGATGTGGTAAGAGCTTGCTATGCTTTTATGTTTAAATTATGTACACTTACGATCTATGTATGATGGTAACCCTTATGCTGTGCTATGTGCCCAAGTTATGCATGCTATTTATGATGAGCTGTGTGCCCAATTTATGCATGATATTAATGATGAGATATGTGGCCAAATTATGCATGCTATTTATGATGAGTTGTGTGCCCAAACTATGCATGTATGTGCTGTGTGGCCAAATTTTACATACCATTATGATGAGCTGTGTGCCCAAATTCTATATGGTATGATATGATAAGAATTATGATGTACATGAAAGAACAAGAACCATGATATGTATGACATGATACTTTACTTTATATGGCTTGTACCAAGCACTACAATAAAAATGCTAAAAGACAACAACCCCTACGACAACGGTTTTAGATGGAAGTGTTGTTAATTTGGTTAAAGACAACAGTTTTTGAAAAAACCGTTGTCTTTGAGCTTTCAAAAAAAAACAAAAGACAACAGTTTTGTTAAAACTGTTGTCGTTGAGCGACTTTTTGTAAAATCAACAACATATTTTACAACGGTTTTCTAAAACTGTTGTCTTTAAGCGCTTTCTTAGGGAGTCAAAGACAACGATTTATTAAAACCGTTGTCTTTGACTTTTTTCTTTCGCCGTTTTTTCCCTTCACAGTTTTTGTTGTGGCAGTGTTTTACATTCCCTCCGAAAATTTTTTGGCACCCTATTTTCCCCCTTAGCCTTCCCGAACCCTAAACCCCTCTCCTCATATGATCTCCCCCCTGACCTTCCTACCGAAACCTTCAGAAGGGGTGAGAGGAGGGATTTTAGGGGCTCCCTCCTCCTCTTTCCCCCTCTGCTCATCGCCATGGCCAGATTCCCGTTCGCACTGCCGTTTCGGTGCCCCCGACTTCACCCTCAGCCCCGGCACGCTGTACGACGTGCTCGGCGTCGCCGCTGCCACATCGGGGCTCGAGATCATGGTGGCTTACTGGAGGCTCGCCGGCGCATGCCACCCGGACGCGGTGGTCGCGGCGGACCGGCTGACGAGTTCATGTGGATCCACGCGGCCTACGAGATGCTCTCCGACCCGGACAAGCGCACCGAGTATGATCGAGGGGTCCTCGTCGCTGATAGGAGATGGAGGTCGTTCCATTCTTCCTGATCGTCGTATTCCTTCTACGCCGGCCGACGCCAGCCGCGGACGTGGGAGATGGACCAGTGCTGGTAACTAACAAGATGCATCAAAGGTGTTTGATTATATGCCGATCTCAAATTTTCTACCCCAAATTGCTTTATTGCTGTTCTTTGTACATGTTCACAGATCGAATAATCTTTGATCTCGCCAAACAACCTCTTCCTATTTCAATTTTGTTTTCCCTTTTCCTTAGGCAATCGTATTAATCTAAGATTGCAATCAAAACTAAAGAAAACCTTTGACTTCATGTTCTGTTTGCTTTAAAAACAAGAAGTTCTGAGATTTCTTGGATCTCTATTTGATCTGTGAATTGATTAGCAACTCTTTGGTTTTTTCAAGAAAGGTTTTTACTCAAGTTGCTACAATTAATTCATAGATGCAAACGGAGGAAGCATTTGATTGTGATGGTTTCGCTTCACCTTCCTTTAGAGGAACAGCTGAACAACTTTGTAACAAATGAATAAGCCTTCTTGTCTCATCTAACCTTAAAAAGTGTACCAGCTTCCTACTTCCTTGAGTTAGGACATGGAGGCAGTGAGGATGGCAGCAATTATGAGTAAGAACATGGAGGCAGTGAGGATGAGCGAAAGGTATGTCTCACCTAGGTTTTGTTTGGAAAAGTGATTTTTTTTAAAAAAATAATTTTATTAAACATATTTAAAATCATTGGGGTAAGTGACAAGGCTTGCAAAGATGAAATGTGAGTTTTTCCAGGTTGTGTTGTTTCATTATTTGTCAGCATTTTGCAATCAATTGGTTTATAAGAATCTTTGAATTTTTGAAGCATATGTAATGAAGCATTATTTTAAGAACTAGGAGAAGCTGCTTTTATATAAATGTGAGTTTGTACAACTTCTGTGTTTCTTCCTTTGGCGATAAGAATTTATTGCTTGGAACTGCAGAATTCTCCTTTTTCTCTGCTTATGTTTGGAACTAATCTTGCTTTATGAAAACCATTAGTGTTTGTATAATGGTGTTGTATCTGCCTCAAGGTTGGAATTGGTCTTGCTTCCTTCCTTTGAGAAATGGAAATGAAAATTCATATACAATTGAAGTAATTGTTTATGATTATTTTCCGTGACAACAGAGAATTCAATTGTGTTACTCTGTAGATTTTCCTTGCTTAAAAGTTGGAAAACCAAAAGGACCATCATATGTGCCCCTTGAGGTCTTTGAGCTCATTCTACTTCACTTTTTTTAAATTTTTTTTGAAAGAACCTTTATTTTTATCCTGACAAATTTGGCAAACTATTCAGTTCTGCTCCTTAGTGTAACGCCCCACCCCTCTTGCTAAGGCCACGGGGGTTACTTTACCATACTTACTTACTAATTACAGCGGAAGTCTTATTCGTAAAATTTTAAAACTTTTCTTTAGCTTTTAAATTCATCATGACAAATCATCTAACATATAAACCACACAGCATACTTTACATATTTTTGAAAAATGATACTCAAACACATAATAAAATGTCATGGAGTTA
This sequence comes from Zingiber officinale, assembly GCF_018446385.1. Taxonomy (NCBI): domain Eukaryota; kingdom Viridiplantae; phylum Streptophyta; class Magnoliopsida; order Zingiberales; family Zingiberaceae; genus Zingiber; species Zingiber officinale. The sequence goes on along the minus strand of NW_024589955.1, from coordinate 225,370 downwards.
TGAAGTAGTGACATAAAGCTAGGCATAATTCTTATTTTTTTATGAAAGCAGGTCTTTTCTTTTTCGTTAGCCAAATCACTGCCACACACATCCTTCTAGCCCCTCCTGCTGCTCCCCTAGTTCATCCATCCCTTGCCCTTATCTGTAGTACAAGAAAGTAAGTTGTGAGCACTCATGGCTCAGTAAGTTCCTTTCCTACTCACAAAAACCATATAGCATATTGAGAACACAAGTCATATCATATGGAGTTAATTTCATCATATCCTGTAGCATATCATGGCATGATCACAACATAAACATAAGATATCATGGTATCACACAACATAAACATCATACATGTCATAAGCATCATCATAAATATCATGGCATCATCATGTCATAAATATAAGGTATCATGGCATCATCACCTAAGGTGTATGCAAGGTGAACTCTTAAACATGCATCATTTAAACATATGCAACATGTCTTTTAAAACTTATAACATACATACTTAAACATAATCTCAACATGATTAGGGCCCCGGCTTGTACCACATACATAAATGTGCGCGTCCTATGTAGGTCCAAGGTAGCAAGTCTTGAACCCTACAAGGCATACATACTAGGCCCGTTTCTTAGTCCATCGACCTAGGGGCACTTAGGAGCCCATCCCTAACGAGGCTTATTTCTTAGTCCATCGACCCCGGGGCGCTTATGGAGCCCACCCTTGGTACAAGCCTTAAAAGTAAAGTAGCATGTCATAATAATATAATTCTTAGCATAACTTTCATGTCATATACATATCATGAAGAGTGCTCTTGATCCCACTTGTAGGGAGGCAACTCTTAGGCATACTTAAAGCATGTGAAATTGAGCACATAGCATATCATGAATTTGGGCACACAGCATATCATGATCACATGCATAATTAAGCACACAACACATCATTAATTTGAGCACACAGCATATCATGATCATAAGCATATTTAAGCACACAGTATATCATGATCATAAGCATAATTAAGCACACAGCACATCATAAATTTGAGCACACGTCATATCATGAATTTGAGCACACAGCATATCATGGTCATAAGCATAATTAAGCACACAGCACATCATAAATTTGAGCACACAACATATCATGAATTTAGGCATATAGCACATTGTTACTCATAATTCCTAATCACATAAATGAGTATATCTACATAGAATATTCTTATCATGTCATAAAGCATTGCATGTGAGGCACATAAAAGATCATAATTAGGTTTCTACCCTAATATCATGTGATGGGCAAAACATGCTAATTTGTGACCTAGTTTAGTAAGCAACATGAAAGCATATGAATCCCAAGCCTTTATCATATCTTACATCATAAGGAATACTTTGAACATGTTTGGTTTGGGTTCTTAGATTCCTAGGTCTCTACTTTCATCATAGCCGAAACTTGTAGGACTTGATGCTAGGGTTCAAGTGTCCTAAAAGCATGAGAACCTTAAACAACTTTCATAGCAAACATTCCAAGGAATAACATGAGCATAGTTGAGTTAGGTTCTAAAGTTCCTAGGCCCTTAAACATGATGTGGCCGAATGGTATAGGTCTTAAAACCAAGGTTCAAGTGTCCTAAAAGCATGAGAACCTTAAACATATTTCATAGCAAACATTTTAAGGACTAACATGAGCATAGTTGAGTTAGGTTCTAGGTTTCCTAGGCCCTTAAACATGATATGGCCGAATGGTGTAGGACTCAAAACCAAAGTTCAAGTGTCCTAAAAAGCATGAGAACCTACACAATTTCATGGTATCATTTATAAGGAAATAACATAAGCAATTTGGTTCAAGTTCTAATCATCCTAGGTCTTGGAACCTTAAGTGGCCGAAGGTTATAGACATGTAATCATCATTCTATGCAACAAATAAGCATAAAAGCAACAAGTTAACTTCATATCATTTCATCAAGAAGGTCATGAGCATCTTAGACTTGTTATAAATTTTCCCTAGGCTTCACATCTTAATATGGCCGAATCTTCTTGCATATGAAATAGGGTTTATATTTTCATACAATCATGGCACATCATAATTACCCTATCTTAGAGAAACATAGCATGCTTAGTTTTAGATTTAAAGCTCTCCTAGGCTTTTAGTTTTATCATGGACGAATACCCATGTGAATGAAAATTAAGTTAAATCAACATACAATTGGGAACAAATATGTTAACCTCACTATTATCATAGAGCACATATTATGAGTACAAGAGATCATGCTTAATTTAGTTTTGAAGCTCTTCTAGTTCTTTTGTTCATGCTTGGGCGAAATATTAAGTTCATGAACCTATAACCCTTTTAGCGTAAAAACATAAGGATAAACTCCTACTATAATATACATGTCACAAGAAGTATATTGAGCACATCTAGTTAGGTCTTTAAACTTAGATTCTTTCTTTTGATCTTGGTTAAAAAAAAACATGGATTTTCATGAAACAATACCTAGGTTGCTAAGCAAATCTATTTACATGAAAAATCCCTATAAGCTATTGTACCACAGGTGAGGGGAACTTACATCCTTTCGCTTGTGGTTTCTCTTAGAGAAAAACATGTTCTAGTTGCTAAAGAAAGGAAGAAGCTTCTTCTTCTTGTGCCTCCTTTGGTTTCCTTTGCTTGGAAGGGCTAGAACTTGAAGATTTCTTCTCGGAAATTAGCTTTCTTGGAGAAGAACTTAACTTAGTGTTCGGATCAAGGAGAGGGAAGACCCCTTGGTCTCGGTGGAGAAGAGAGAAGGGAGAAGGAGGAGGAAGAAGGAGAAAAAATGAGAGATTTCTTTTCTCATTTTCTATTTATTCATCATGAGGGGAATTTATGCCTTCATTAATCCTTCCCTTAATTCATCCATCACTCCTCTCTTGATTCCCACGAAAATGAGGAGAGGGAAGGGTGAGGAAGGCAACTTGCCTTCTTCTTGTTCCTTCTCTTAACCAAGAGGAAGAGGAGGTAAGTCACTTGGTATTCTCTTGCTCTTTTGCTTAGTTTTCTTTTATTTTTCTTCTCACCTTTAACTAAGATTCCATTCTTTCCTATCCATATGTAAATCATTATCCTAGTGGTTGTCATGCATCAATTTATCTTCATTATTTGTGGGAGGTCCAAGGTTCAAACCTTGACCTCATCTTCTTTTTTTTTTATTTCTATTATTTATTTCTTTGATTCCTCTTACTTACATGATCTAAAGAGATTAATGCTCATATACATATCTTAAAATTTCGTGGGTGTTACACTTAGTTTCACTGCAAAGATATATCAAATCACTGTCAACATTTCAACAAGCTTCCCTGGTGGAAAAGTCAAGGCTGAAGCCTTATGAATGAATAAATGTCCTCAGTGAGGTATGTGTCGATCTTTAAGATTGGTTTTGTTGGTATGACATGTATGCTGTTTTTTCATGCTTATCCTTGGATGATAGATAGGCTTTGAGATTCAATAATTATGATGCTCACCCACTCCTACATGCATGTAGCGTTAGCATTGCCACTGCTTTTACTCAAATAGAAGGCATAGTATTGCAACCTCCCTGGGTATGGTTTTATGTTTTGTATTTATATTTTTACGTATTATTTGAGGTTATTTATGACAAAAGCAAATGTTGCAGCTCAGAGTTGGCAATGGAGAGGACTTTATTCCATCAAGGGGGAGATGGAATTTTAACCAAAAGGTGTTTTTTTTTTGCTTTCAATGAGTTTATTATTGTAGTTAAAATATATACCTCTTTCAGAAATTGATGGAGCCGTCTCAAATCACCCGTTGGGTTGTTGTTAATTTTTTAGCTCGACGTGATGTTTCAAGCCTCATACATGACATGCGCAAATGCACAAATATGAAGCGCATTGTATGTTTTGACATTACTTTTTTCCCATGGAGTTTTAAATGCAGGGACAATTATTTTTAACCAAATTTGTCATCCAAGGAATTATGACTTCTACATGTGCTCTAATGCTGGCATGATTGTAAGCTCTGTGTTTCAAAAGTTGTACTCTATTTAAAGCCTTTACATTTATAAATTTTTAGCATTCTTGGTCGGTGTGGATTTTATTTGGGTGCTTTCTTTTTTACAAGTACCTGCTTTGTGAATTACTAGGTATATTTTCAAAATTAAATTATCAATGTTCTTGACAGGAACTTGCTTTGTGGATTAAATTCTGCCATTTGTCTAAATAAATTCAATATTTCAAGAGCTATAAGTAATTCAAGTTTTTCTTATATTGGTGTTTGTAATTTCATAGGGTACAACCCGACCCACTCATTACCATGTGCTAATGGATGAGAATGGATTTATTACTGATTTCCTGCAGGAGCTTGTTCATTCCCTTTCTCATGTGTAAGTACTTGTTTATATATACGTAACTAATATTTTAGTTCTCCAATGATTAATATTGTAATTGAGATATCCTATTCTATGTCCAAATGTACAAATATAAGAGGAGTACAACTGTGATATCTGTGGGTAAGTTGGGAAGTGCTCTTAAGTTTTTTCGTGATTTGTGTCATACCTTATAAATTGTTAGGACTCCTGTATTGAAAAATCTGGACTGTGGTTTCATTTGAAGGTTTGACTATTCTTTTCAAGTTAAACTTGTGAAAATTTTAGGTTAACTAGAGTCCATCCAATCCTACCAGACAAGATTAGTGACTGGTTCCAGTTTTAACCTGCTGAAGTGAATTGTCCAAGATTTTGAAACTTGTCTCCTTTGATCATAAATAACTTGCATGTTTTTACAAGATCTAATAAACATTTCTTTTATTTATATGATTGTTTTTACAAGATCTAATGATTTTTTTTCTATAATTGTAGATTGTGCCTTGTCCATTGTTAGCACTTGCAATTTACTTGGAAGTTGTTTCGGTGTTGCCCTACATAAGGTCAACGACTGATGCAAAACATAAAGGTAAAACCTAAATTATCATATCTTTGCATATTCATAAATAAAATATGTTGTCTTTTAACATTTTAGCTTCTGTTGTGTTTTTTGTTTTTTTAACTCATGTAGTTCAATGAAATAATGGGTCAAGCTTCCGAATCCAGGTTCGGTCTGGAGAAGGACCATAGTGAGTACTTAACCAAATACCAAAGGTTTCATTGATTCAAATGAAACTTGAGGGACTAAATTTAAGTATTCAAACCTCTATCATGATCATGGATATTGGCTAAGTCTCAACTTATTAGGAGGTAAGAAATGACCCCTCTTTCTTCTTTAGAAATCTAGCACATCATATTAATATTTTTTTTCTTCTTTTCATCCTAAAGGAAAGTAATCTCCAGGACGTTTATTTTCAGAAAAGGGATAAAGTTGGGTTTGCAAGCTAAGTCTATGAAGTTTTGTATGCAGAAAAAGGACTAGTACGTGAAGATTATTAGCACATCCCGATCACTTGATCTATTCAGAAACGGATAAGTTAATTTGCATGGTTGTGGTTTGATAAACTTAATTTTGTGGTTGTCATGAACTTATGGTCATGTTTGGATAGCTTAGCTTGTAGTAATTGTAGAAGTTTATAAACTTAACTTAAGTGAATGTACATATATGTTGTACCAGTTTTTGGTTGAGACAAGATGTATAAAATGCAACTGAATGTATATATGTTGACAATGGTTTTGTGAATGTATATATGTTGTACAGGTTTGTGTGCAAAAAAATTAGTTTATCTATTCGTGATGCATTTTCTAATCAACATAGACAACAATTTTTTAACCGTTGTGAAAAGTATGCAAAGACAATGGTTTAAAACTAAATTTGGAAGAAAGACAACAGTGTATTTGTTGTCAAAAGCATATATGCGATCAAAATTATTGTAAAACTGGCAATTACAACGATTTTATATGTTGCAGAACTGTTGTCATTGTTATTAAAAGATAACGCTTTAAATCCGTTGTATGACTGTTGTCTAATGTGATCAAAGACAACGGTTTTAAACCGTTGTCTTTTACCGCACATTTAACAACACTGCCAATTACAACGGTTTTAAAGAGCCTACGACAACGGTTTTTAACCGTTGTCTTTCAATATTTTTGTTGTAGTGAAGGGTGGGCTCCATAAGCGCCCCGGGGTTGATGGACTAAGAAACGGGCCTCATTAGGGATGGGCTCCTAAGTGCCCCTAGGTCGATGGACTAAGAAACGGGCCTAGTATGTATGCCTTGTAGGGTTCAAGACTTGCTACCTTGGACCTACATAGGACGCGCGCATTTATGTATGTGGTACAAGTCGGGGCCCCAATCATGTTATGATTATGTTTAAGTATGTAAGTAATAAGTTTTCAAAGGACATGTTGCATATACTATTGCATGAATCATGTTTTTTAAAGTCATCTCGCATAACACTTTATGATTATGTTACAATGTACCATGATGCTTATGATTATGACATGTTATGTTAAGATGAACTTTATGATTATGTTATGATAGGTTATGATCATGATTATGTTATGTTAGAATGCACCTTAAGATTTTATCATGATATGTCATAATGCTTATGATTATGTTATGTTATGTTAGGATGAATTTATGATTATGTTATGATCATGATTATGTTATTTAGAATGCACCTTATGATTTTATCATGATATGTCATAATGCTTATGATTATGTTATGTTATGTTGGGATGAACTTTATGATTATGTTATGATATGTTATGATCATGATTATGTTATGCTAGAATGCACTTTATGACTTTATTATGATATGCCATGATACCTTACGATTATGTTATGATATAATGAGTTGTCTTTATGCTTTATGCCTTGGAGTTTTATTTATGTTATACGGTTTTTGTGAGTAGGAAAGGATCTTACTGAGCCTTGAGTGCTCACAGTTTACTTTCCTTGTACTATAGATAAGGGCAAGGATTGGATGTTCAAAGGGAGCAGCAGGAGGGGGCAAGAAAGACGTGTGTAGTAGTGACTTGGCTAAAGAGAAAGACCTGCTTCTAGTTAATAAGAATTATGTTCATGTTGTTCTTTTATGACTCTATGACACTTCATCATGCCCTTTAGTATTATGGTTTAAATTTAAGTTAAGCATGTTATGTGACTCATATAATAGGTAGTTAGTGATGATGATTTGAAAAGTAAAGGAAAAGTTTAAAGAAAAAAAATATACTATAGATAAGACTTCCGCTATTTTTAAGAAGAAAAGATAAGTAACCCCCATCAGCTTAAGCAGGAAGGGGCGGGGCGTTACAGAGATAAATCGCGAAAATGATAGTGGAGAAGAGGAAAGCTAGGTTTTATATCTAGGATAATTAATCTAACCTTACGTTAGCTTTAATTAAAGTCTATGTTTACTCCTTAATCAACTCCCACTTAAATGGTGTTCCAAACAGGCTTCCACCTAGCCTCACCGATTCATCCCCTCAAAATGAGTTATATGGACTCCGTTTAAATCCCAAAAAATTTGTAAAAAATCCTGAAAAATCTAATAATATTATTTCTCAAATAACCTTATTATTTGTTTATTATTTTGCTGCAGTATTATACAACAAATGTTACTAGGGTGTATATTTTGGGGAGTATATTTGGATATATAACTTGTACTGGTGAAGAAATGATGAAGTTTGTTTCTTATCCTTTTGTGACTAGGCACCACGTGAAGGAAAATGAAGAAGACAACTTTTGGGAACAAGAAATCACTTGGTGATTACTTTGAGGTGTTTTTAAAAGAGAGTACTTCTCTACCTCTTTTAGCATACCCCATTGTCAGGAGTATTTGAACCTGAAATAAGGAGTAGAAGCATAATGGTTAATAAGACGATGATTAGTCGACTCGCCTAACACTATTCCATGGGAGATCATAACTCATGGACTGATTGAATATGGTTAGATAACCTTGATGGTACATAGAAATGTATGACCCATAATGATATAGAGAAGGTGGTTTTAATTGATTAACACAAATAAAATCCAACTGTTACTAAGTGGAAATAACAGATGATGATCATCGAGGGGCATAGTGTCGATTAACAGTTATTTCAACAAGCTATATAATGATAGTTCTCCTCTACCCTTGTGTGCATGGCTCATCACTAGAGGTTCCTGAACCTCAACTGGAGCAATCATAGTATGATGGGTTACAAGACAACGGTTAGTCAACTCAACTAACATTATCTCCATCAAGTAGCACAAGAACTTGACTACTTAATCTTTTACCCAAGGTCCTGAACTCTATATCTTAGATCAGAGTGGTCAACCTTTTGTCGATATTTGTCGGAGGACATTTACGAGCATGAATATGAGAGTTATGGAGATGCCCTCTTAATGGGTTGACTCTCAGTCAAGAGGTTATTTGACCCTTTAGACTTTGGATTATCATTCCCTTATGGTGGATATTTGAGTACCTAGAATGATGATATTTGACATACTTTGTGACATGTACTCATTGGTCACTTATAACGCTATACTCAATGACTGAGTAAGAGTGGTAACCTTGTAACCCCCGAACCAACCATCTTTAAGATTCGTCGAGACTAATGGTGAAGGAATAATTTGTTTGGGTACTATAAGCCACGCAGTTACTATCTCATGTTGTTAGAGATTTACTATCATTAATGAGATTTAACAAGGGAAGTACATCACTTCACTCAGATATCTTGAACTCCTTAGCTTTCCACCTGAAAGTCAAGAGGAGTTCGTGGTTGAGGTATCTTGAACTCCTTAGTTTTCCGACCATCTCCATCGATACTGGCCATTATATCTCATCTCCTTCATCCACTGAGGTCTAGAGATTTTTTTTCTAGTCCATCAATTCTTCAGCCACCACCCGAGAAGCTCAGAAGATATCCTACTTAATTCGCGTGCTACCACTGAACTCCAACGATCTACCTTCATTCACATTATGCGACACCAAGATATTCTTCCACTAGGTTCAAGGGGATTCCCTTACCTAATCCCATCTCTATCATGAACACAATTCCTTATTCCTCAATCCTCTCAATGTCAATCCCTCCGATTAGGCCTTCTTCTACTAATTCAGCCACACCTTGGTTCCTTTTGGCAGCGTTTCATCTTCCATAGCTTTCATCCATTGAGGAGAAGAAAGGGGTTTACCTTCTTCGATTGATTGGATAACAACATCCTCCCCTCTTCACCAAATCATTGTTAACCTCTCATTCAACCATCTGAGCTTCTTCTTCATCATTGTTGCTTGATCTGTATGCTTTCAATTCTGATCTAGAGATCACTTTTCTTGCAATGTGTAGTCTCCTTTTCATGAAATTGAGTTGTTAATAGGATGCTTGGTTTTATCTCTTATGCATTTGAATTTTAACCTATTTGAGTTTTAATTTTGTTGATTTGTAGCTAGGTGTTCTATAACATTATTGTTCTTGTTTGTTTCCTAGATTGTAGTGATTAGGATAGTTTAGATGTCGTGTTTTTCAAATGTCATAAGTCATTTTCATTTATACTATAATTTCCTTTATTTTCAATTCAATGCATGTAGATTAGATCATACTAGGTTTCGTTAAATGTCTTGAGTTCTTTAATTTGTTGCTATGATAATTTAGGTTAGATTAGGGTTTCTTTCATTGTTCACCTTAAGAATTCACAACTTAAAACCCATATCCCCATTGACAAATAACTTGATCCTAAGATTAGAAATCACCGACTACATTCCTTGTGAATTATGATCTGAGTTATCCTATATTGTATTAGTATAGTTAGGTTAGTAATTAATTTGAATTAAAATTGTATCATGACTATGCGATCTATCAAGGCCATCTCCACCTCTCTTGCTCGGATTAGAGAGGGGAGTCTGCTCCACTCCCGAGGAACCTTCAACAATCCACATTCATCACTTAACTGACATCATCTCTCTCTCTCTCTGTCTCACTCTCTCTCTCTCTCACTCATATTAGAGGAAGGGTGGGCATCTTCACCTCACTTAATCAAATTAGAGGGGGAGATGATCCGGTCCATCTCCATAGGCATTCTCCTAACATCATCTCTCTTTCATTTAATCTTTTAAGTTTCTGTCGTTTATTTGGAAGATATTAGGTTAGATTAGATTAGGTTTTATTAATGTTGTAAGTTCATTGAATGCTTCGTGTTTCCTTTAATTCTCTTGCAATTGTAGTTTATATTATATTAGTGTTTTAATTACATGCATTGTCTTTCATTTATTAGTCTTAGCAACCCCAAATCCAAACCCCCAATTACAACATAGAAAAACCCAAAGAAATAAATTGATCCTAAAAACTATCATCCTACAGTTACATTTGTCGGGAAACGACTCGAGTCTTCCCAATGATAAATTAGCATAGCAAGGGTTTGATAATTAAATTGAGTTTTAAATCTTATCATGACAATATGGTTACCAAAACTTTTATGTGGTTCACGATCCTTAGGGTTCAACTCAACAACCTATGTCTTAGTGTGGGTGTACTACATTTATCCTTGTCAAACATTGAAATGAATTTGTTGTAGACTGCTTTGGCTTGTCCTATGTAGATCCTAAATGGAACATTACCATCCTAGGATGAACATAAGAAACAGTAGCAAAGTAAATGGAGGATGTATGAAAGATTGTTTATTCTAAAGTCTCGTCTAAAGTATTTTTCATAATTGATGTCTTGTTGACCTGATCATGTTTAAAATTGCTCAAAACTTCTTGTTGTCCAATTACCATTTTCAATTGTTATCTAATTTTTAGTTAAACACGTCCTATTTTCAAGTGTACTAGACACTCTCCACGTTAGATTCTCATCGTGATACATAGTGCATCTTGCATTGACTAGATCATTCACTTACCTAATCACTTTGTCGTTGACCTAGCACAATGTGTATCTCCACCTTGTGTGCACTCAATATATGGAGGTTTTCTATATTCATTGCATCATCCTATCACTTGAACCTCCTTTTCTAGTCAATCAACTTCAATTTACCAAAAACCTTAGTTGATCATCCAAAAAATTTGAAAGACAGTTAATTTTAAAACACATATACTTCTTACTTACATAATATTTAGTCTATCTGACCTACCAAGACTTCTCCCCTTTTAGGTATCTAGTCTACTTGACCTCTGGGACTTCCTTACTTGCCAAAAGTTTGCAACTCTAGGACTTCTCCACTTGTTTAGATTTCACTCCTCTAGGATTTTCCATTTGCCTTGAGTTTACTCTTGCAATATTTGATCAACTGCCAAATTGTTAATCCCTCTTTGTCTTTCCTTGACTTCAATCCTACCTAGAGTTAGTCTTCTTTACATACTTAATTATCAAGACCATTTAGGTAACTTAAAAAATATTATAATTAGCAATTTATCTTTATACAAAATAAACATTTCTTTACATACTTTAAATAACTTCCTCCGTTGAAAGTATAAAATCTTAAGTTATCCTTATCACATAAAAGTAACATATGTTTCTAACTTTATAAATAGTAGATCCAAATGGACATAATATTCAATTAAATTTAAAAGCTAATCAAGTTTGTGTTTCACATCCATCTTAACATTAGAGACATGATAATGGACACAAGGAAAATTAGCTTAGCAATCCTCTTTATGTTATCCATTTTTATTTTTCCGACAACATCTAGAGAGCTTGCTCCTACACCGTCTTCGACAGGAATTGATTTTTTTGAATTACTATGTAAGTTATTAATATTATTTTCATACATTGTTTGAAAGCATAAATCTCAAGGCATCGGAGTGAAATATGCTATGAAACTAAGTGGCATTACATATTTAGATAATCACCTTATCTTTATTGTTCCTAAATTTAAATCTCAAAGTTTTTATACAAAATATTTATTTTTGTGTGTATGATTATCAAATTACAAATACTAAGAGTACTCATTTCTATTTACTAATATGCAGTTAACCAACTTGCTGAAATTGCGGAAAAAGGACAAGGCATATTTTTCCCAAGGAATCAATTAATTGGAAATCGTAACATGCATTGTTGGCTTTGCTTGGATCCCCCTAGACAGTATGATTAGTCATATCTATAAGAAATAAATATATCTTAAATAAACTACTTTTAAAAATATCTAATTGAGGTAGTGAATGAATCATATTTAAGTGATATGAGATAATATACTTCAAATTATTTTTTAAAAAATTAATAGAAATATTGAGTCTATCAAAAATGAATATACATTTTATAAAAGCATTTAAATTAAAAATAAATTTATCATTTGAAAAATTATTGAAATTTTTATTAGTAAACTTAAGAATATACTAAACTATATTATATTTTATATTAATATTAACTAAAATAAAGCTATAATAAAAGATGCAATGAACAAGTAAATAAGAAACTATTCAATTAACAAATTATAACAATGCCTATAAGTGTCAAGATTTGGTAACTATAGTCCCCACGAGGTTCCCATTTGGCTAAAGGGGGGCAGACTAGGTACGGGGCAAAGGACCAATTCTCCGAGGGTGCATATCCTTTTGAAAAAAAAACCCCTTCCACCCCCTAACCACTTTGCGGCAAGCTATAAATTAATCCCGTGATTTACCTCCCTTTATATAACTTAGGGACCGGTTGTAAGGGGCTCATAGGGTGAGCGTAATCACCTTTTATAATAAAAATATTTGTTACATATAATTTAGTGTAAAAATAGCATCACTTTTTTTTTACTAAAATTATTAATTTTAATATAAAATATGCTTTAAATTGTAATTATTCAACTTTTTGACTATAAAAATCCTAAAATTTAGTTGATAATTTAAATAATTAGATATAATGAAAAAAATATATTAATGATAATAAATAAAAAAATTATCAATACTATGAAATATTTAAATGAAAACATAAGTTTTTTTACAAAATCACAATTGATAAAAAAAATGTTATTATTATTATCCATATATATTTAAATGAAAACATAAGTTTAACCCTATGTTGCTTGAAAAAAATATACAAATCTCTAAAAATTTTAAAGTTTCAAAGAAAGGTTTTCTTGAAAAATCACAAAGTTACATGAACAACATCAAAATTTTCAAAAATGATACAAAGTTGATAGATGACTATAAGTTTCATTAAATTCAACATTAAATGCCTTAGTTTTCAATCAATACAAGAAAAAACTTACTTTTAAATACAAACTAAAAGAAAATTTTAAATTTTGATATTTGATATAAATATAACCTATCAATACATTGAACTTCTCCTGAGCTAATCAATGATTACTATTTTGATACTTTTGATTCAATAAAAAAATTATAAATTCTAGTTTATTAGCTTACCATTTCACTTGAAATTTAAGAGTCACAATGCAAATATTAAGTTTAACCTTGTGTTTTGAGTGAGACATAAATAATGTATCAAAACTTTGTTATGTGATGATGCAAATCTAACCTTGCAAAGCAAAGCAACAACCATAATATAAAGATATTGGTTGAAATTCAACATGGTCTGCTTTTCTAAAATACTATATGGAAGAGTTAATTATTTGGGGGAAAAAATTTAAATTTGACCTGAATAGATTCACCATTTACTCCATACGAACCCATATCCTAAAAATAAACTTTTATTTCGTAGCTTCTATTAAATACTCCAAGATAGGAATTTTGTTTCTTAGATTCTTTGTAAACAATCCATTTTTTATAGAAATTAACCCTTTATCTCTCAAGATCATGTTCCACATTGATTTCTAGTCCTTGATCCCAATTTTTGATTGCTTGATACTGGTTTCAGAGCCACAGGTTTACGAGGTCTATTATACATGTTTCTAATTTTATGGTTTGTTTTTTTGATGTGACTTTTGAGTTCTAGGACTAGGCAACTGTAGGACATCTCCAAGATATAGGAAATGAAGTTATATTTCTGGTGATTATCTTATCTTTTGTGTTGACTACCTTTAATACGTTATGGATAGACACTCTCCAATTTAGTTGGATTGTGTATCTATTTCTATACCTGTCTAGTAGGTATTCATTTACTTGGTGCAGCATGATGATACTTAGTCAATCAGCTCTATTTTCAATTATGGTCAGGGTTGATTATGGTAGTTGCTTAATACTTATGTGATACAACTGTCACGCCTCGAGAATAACAAAAATCGGACAGCACATCCCCTCTAACAATGACAATCTGAAGTATATATACATACATCCACAAGCATACTCATCAGCTATATACTTTAGCCCACACGGCTGGATATAAACACACCAGCAGTTTATAAGTAGCCAACACGGCTTGAAATAATCACAACCAATGCAGTTAATAGTCAGCCCACATGGTTGAAACATAGCACAGTGGAAATCACAAAATAACGAACATGAAACAAACAAAATAACTAACTGCGAGCTGGCTCGGCTGGACACATCATCACCAAACCAAATACAAGATTCCATAAAACAAAACTCCATATAAAAGAATACACAAATACAAGAACAAGTGCAAAACCAATAATGCGAATGGAAGCACTAATGGTAGGAGAAGCTCGATGTGACATGGGACTGGCGGACAGGATCTCAAGGTGACTCCATAAATCCTTTATCTGCTACCTAGCGAAATAAACCAGTTTATGGGGTAGTGAGTGCTGGGACTCAGTGGGTAATAGACAGATAGTACATGAACATAATAAAGAACTAGAGATACAAGGTATACAGTCTTGTAGGAAAAATAGCAGATACTACAGTGATATCATAATATGTGTCCATAATTGAAACCATATACTAGGCTAGTAATAGAAAGTCAACAGTAGCAAAGACCTGCTACAGTACTGTTCATAACTACATGAGTAACATGTGAGGTATATACATATTAACAATAAGTAAGCCAGTGTCTAAACACATACCATAGGTATATATCTAAACCTATGTAAGCATATCAGCATAAGTAAGCAACAGCATTAGCAGGTATAGTAATAACAGCGTATGCACGGATGGTCACTCCCACCCACCCCTCTGCACCATGACCCCTGTATAGTCGAGAGGTCAGGTCAGTGACAGACTATACACCACTTCAGCTACCACTACTCTCGATTGGCCGATGGTACAGTTGCATAGTAGCTAACTAGCTACATCTGCGACGGGGGTCCCTGCTGCTCGCAACTCCAGCTATCACTATCCATGAGTAAGCGAGTGGGAGCACGATAGGACAAGTGGCACGCTTCAGCTACCACTACCCATGAGTGACCGAGCATGTGGCCCTAGCCAATGACCCTCTCAACCACAAGGTAGAAATGGTCGCCGCCATGCATGCAATGGCATGATGCGTAAAATGTAGCAGTCATCATATATATATAAATAGAAATCAGGTATGCTACATGAAGCCAACATGCTTAGTAAGGTGTGTAAATAAACAACATTCAAGCAAGTAAGCACGGTATCTAGTATCTGTGAAATATCATAGATGACAAGAGAGACTGTATAGATATAGAAATGAGTAACTCAAAGATCGGGTGGATAAGCATCAAGCACAAGAAAAATAAGGTGGAGTCAGGATAAACACAGTAACTATTTGAATATTTAGCTCATGCACTAAGATCAATGTACTAAAGAGATAAAGCAAGAAGTACCTGGCTTTATATGTCGATCATGGTAAAAAAATCTCACGTCGATACACTTATCTCGAATCAACGTCCTGCAAATAATATGATATATGGTTTAGCTTATCACATATACAACAGCTAGCTAAACCCCAAAACTCAATCCTAATTTTATTAGGTAACTATGTTTCCATTCTATTTGGTAATCCAAAACTTCATCGTAGATAAAATCTTGGTGAATTAATTCAACTAGAGAAATCAACTTATAAATGAAGCTCTGATTTCATAACTAAATAGATTAAGCAACCCTAACCATTTAACCGCCAATTAGAGTATACTAGAAGCATAATCAATTTAAAACTCAGTTACTTCATTATCAATCGATCAACCCATCCACAAAGAATCACAACTACACTGGATTAAGCTAACTTGAATCAACTATTAGGCATCATAAACCCAACCTACATAGTCCATCCACATGATTAGTTTAGGTTTAATCATATCATCCAACAAATCCAATAATCCTCAATCAACACAATCATTTTCTCCTCCAATTCACATTCATATTTAGTAATCCATATACAACCAAACTTAACAACATCATCAATTAACAAATTAAATCAAAGTAGAATTGAAATTCAACTCTAAAACTCACCCAAATTGGATTTCTCCTCTGTCAACTCATGGTTGGAGGAGTTTCATGTTAGTAATTAGCCCTAAGAGCCAATCATGAGATGATTAGGCCTTTTGGTTACTAATTGAGTTAGACTCAAATGAACCCACTCATTGGATTGAGTCCAATCCGTATTAAACACAATGGATTAATGGGTTAGACTCAATGGGTTAGACTTATTGGGTTATTGGATTAATGGTTAATCCAATATAATAAATCCAACCCATTAAGGAATACAAAGAGACAAAAAACGCTTGGTATTCATTAGATGAATATAAATAGGTTTTTGGATTTTATTTTTCATTAGATGAAAAAAAAGGTGACTCTTGAGATTCCATCTTCTTCCTCCTCCTTCCATGGGCGATTCTTGATGTTTGGCCAAACCATTCTTCTTGGTATCACAAGAAGATGGTTCTTCTCCGAAGGCTTCATTTGTGTGACGAACGAAGGATATGTTCATGTGGATACCGTAGAGGTGCGGACGCTTGAACGCGTTGAGATCTGGATCCAAAAAAAAGGTTGCTATTGGGATTGCAAAGGGCACGCAACAAAGGTATAATCCTATCATGCAGCCTAGCATAGATTATTGCCATGAAAATTGTTTCTTCCCTTCATATGGATCTGCTAGATAAGAGGATCTAATATATTTCCACTCATGATAGAAATGGATCACTAATATGGTTTATGATAATTTTTTTAAAAAAATAAATGATAATGTGAAATTTTCTTACATGTTTTTTTGTTGGCATAATAATTTTCATGGCCATTTAGGTAACTTAAAAATATTATAATTATCAATTTATTTTTATGCAAAATAAACATTTATTTACATACTTTAAATAACTTCCTATGTTGAAAGTATAAAATCTTAAGTTATCCTTATCACATAAAAGTAGCATATATTTCTAACCATATAAATAGTAAATCCAAATAGACATATTATTGATGTGCGTAGATTATATACACCTTTTATGCATGTTTGGATGCACATTCACATATTTTGCACATGCTTTGTCAACGTATTTTCATACTTCTAGCTTTCCTTTTAGCATATTTACTTTTTTTGTTCAGAGATCTACTTTTGTGCATTTTATGTACACAGGAGTCGAATTTGGTGAAGGATTCATGTTCGAGGCCAAATCTGCAAGTGAAGCTAGAGAGGAAGGCGTCATTCCTTAACCTCACACGACCCTACCATGGGGGGTTGCCCATGCCGTGTGGATATCCTTGGCCGTGTGGCTACAGCAGAGGAGGAAATTGCCACGGCCGTGTGAACCTCACACGGCCGTGCCAAGATTTGAAGCCAAATGGAGCTAGGCCGTGTACACCACACGACCATTTAAGATTTCCAAAGACCAAGGAAGCCCTGCCCGTGTACACCACACGGGTCGTGCAGGGTTTCTAGTAAGCAAGAGGGCTTTGGCCGTGTACACCACACGGTCGTGCCAGGTTTCCAGAGGCAGAAGCAGTCCAGGCTGTGTAGATCTACACGGCCATGCAAGGGGGGTCATGAAAGATGTCACGGCCGTGTACCACACATGGTCGTGTAAGATTGGCAGAGAAGGGAATGGCTTTGGCCGTGTGAACCTCACATGGCCGTGCCTCGAGGCTGTGTAGCGCCCAAACCTCACCTCTATATAAAACCTCCTTCATGTTTTGAGAGGTGATCTTCTCCCTTTTGGGGGGAAACAAGATTTGGGGCGTTCCTTACCATTCTTGGAGGGATTTCCGGCGATGTAAGGGTGGATTTTCACCGAATCGACTCCGGGAAAGCAAAGATTGGATCCAAAGATATTCTTCTTTGTAGATAAGTTTTCTTTCTCTCTTTTCTTGGATTTAAGGGGATTAAGAATGCTTGTAATCTACTTTTCTTCGGGTTTCTTCCCTTATTTTATGGAGTAGATTTGATGGAGGGAGTAATTGTAAGGATGATTTGATGTAAAACTCTTGTCGATGTGCCAATTTTCTATTTCTATGATTTTGCCCTATTTATATTCATTCTATCTTGTATGGATTGTTATGATTAGGGCTTAATTACCATGCTTGATTGGATGTTTGGATATCTTGTGGATCTTGTTGAGATTGTATCTCATTCGATTTTCCAAGGGACGTTCGTGATAGGAACATGCCCGTGTAAAGACGTTTGAGGAATGATCTTGAGGGTGAAATAGGATAATTCAAGGAGGTAGGATAGATTGTGTGCATTAATCTTTATATCTTGATGCGGTTGATGAGTGATGAATTCGTATGTTGATTATGCGAGGGACGCACGTGACATGCAAGCCCGTGTAAGGACAACATAAGTTCATTCCTAATTGATCACATTTAGGTATAGATTTCAATCCTAGGCCGGTTGTTTATTGCAAGAGAGAACCGACAACCTTTTACAAATGATGGACAATTGAGGAATAAGATTGTAACGCCCGCCCTCCCCACCACTTAGAAAGGGGGAGAATGACGGAGTTACTTAAAACATACATACATGCATATGGCAGTGGAAGTATATAAATCTTTTTGTACTTTTTTTTAAAACAAACTAGACTAACTAAAGCATATAATCATGCTATCATAGAAGCATGTCCATTATCATAGAGCATATATCCAAACATATCATGTGAACCATGTATTAACATTCATAACTTGATCTAACATCTACTACTTGCTACGTGATGCATACTGTTTTACTTGAATAAAGCATACTAACATGGAACATGAAAACATAAGTCCATAGTGGGTAACTGATAAGCTTAAAACTCTACGTGTCACGAATGAGCTTATCAAATTAACAATTAATTTTCTACTGAACCCCTTAACTAAATGATAATGTTGTAGTAATGAGCCCAGGATCGAACCTCGAGGAAATAACAGTAGGATGTAATCTTAGGATCGTCTTTTATTCCTATTTTTGGGGTTTTAACATATAAATGGGGGTTTTAAAGCTTTAAATCTAAATTAAGCAAATGAAATGCAAGCAATTAAGAAACTACACTACGGCTGAAATTAAAGCTACTTAAACTACAGAAAACTAAATTACTCACTAATACTTAATCCTAAGCTAAAGCAAGATTAATAACAACTTTAAAATCAATTGAAACTAAATTATTCCAAACATTTGAATTAAAGCAATTAAGCTAAAAGAAAACTATGATTACTGAATCCAAATAAATCTACCAACAATAAAAATAATGCATAAAAGAAACCCTAAACCATCTCAACACCAAACCAATCTTCTTGGCAACTTCTCCTTGCCGTTACACAAGGAAACAGCAGAGAACACTCCAACTGTAATCAGAGAAAGACAACCTCAGCAACTGAACTCAGCTCAGCCTTCACCAGCACCATCGGAGACCACTCCAAACGAATCTGATGAAGATCGATGCTGCCAACCTCAGGAAATCTACAAATCTGCGACTGCAACCTCAGATCTGAAATGGAGCTGATGGTGGATGGATTGTCGTTGGGAATGGTCCAGAAGCAGTGGGGAACGCCGCCAATGCTCTCGGATGGAAAACGGAACCATCGATTGGAGGAACACCTCAAAATCAACAGCGGCAGAAGTAGAGGTTTGCGGAGCAGAATTCTCACCGCAGGACCACCTTTGAGCGAGCTCAGATGGCTGGAAGCTGGTCTCAAGCACTGAGAATGTCGTCGTCGATGAAGTTGTCAGAAAATTGATCTAGAATTCGAGATGGGGTCAGAATCTCGGAGAACACCGCGGGACGCGAAGAACAGCGCTGTGGAGAATCGACGAAGGCACTATAGCACTGTAGCTTCTCTTTTTGAATCAGATCTGGATCTGATCGGACGGCTGGGATTGATTTGGAGCTAAATCAATGATGAAAGTTTGTCCAAAATCCAATCTGAAGGTATTGATCTTGATCTAGGGTCTGGATCTACTCTCGCTTAAGTCGGATCGACCAGATCATCACTGGATGGCCTAGATCTGCCCTATCTTCAATGAACGGTCCAGATTAATTCATGCTGGATCAATGGCTAGATGAACTCAGATCTGGATCAAAACTTCTGGATCTTCATCAATGGCTCAGATCTGCTCCCCATAAGGTTGTATTGGCCAGATCTTCAACGGATGGTACAGATCTCTCCTATTCTTGATAAACGGCCCATAATGCTTCAAAGCTTAATCTTCTCGTTTGAACTCCGATTTGAGCCCAATTTCAGGCCAAATAGATCCAAATCCAAGATCCTTTGATGCCTACAAAATAAGAATCAAATATTAGCATCAAATAACACAAAAATACAATAATTTGTAATTTGGTCCAAAATAGATACAATGCACAAAATATGATGTAATCATGATTTAAACCTATAAA
Organism: Zingiber officinale; assembly: GCF_018446385.1. Taxonomy (NCBI): domain Eukaryota; kingdom Viridiplantae; phylum Streptophyta; class Magnoliopsida; order Zingiberales; family Zingiberaceae; genus Zingiber; species Zingiber officinale. The sequence goes on along the minus strand of NW_024589955.1, from coordinate 204,895 downwards.
ATCAACATCAAACCATGCATATATGAATCAAAATAATGCAATGAAATCATGGTTATCAAATCCCCCACACTTAGTCTTGAACGTCCCGTGAAAGTAAAGAAAACTAAAAATAATCTCCACAAAAAATTCCCTATAAATACCTAGAAGATAGTAAAAAGAATTTAATTAAGACCATCTAAAGATCACAAACAATCATGAATACAATCTAAACAATAATTAGTAGGTATGGTAACTTCATTCCAATTGAAAAATTAAGCAAGATGTAATCTCACAAGGGATTTACCTATTCTAGCTCTCACACTCAAACATGTGTATAAGTGGAGCTCACTCAATGCAACTCACAACATTTCACTACCATAAGCTTGCTTATTTTCTAATTCTCCACCACTATAAACATAGCATACATGAATCAAAAGGAATTTATCATCAAGAATTGAAATGAAAGCAAAAAGAACAAGTGAAGTGAATGAAATAGGCATAAGAAAAGAATTTAATGAAAAATTGAGGAGATGAGAGTATTGGAGGAATATACTTGATGAGTTGACCAATTTTGAAGTGAAAAGAGATGAATACCATTTATTTTTATCAATTCAAAAGACCAAGCTAACCTCCCCTTCAATTTGATGGCAATCCAAAATTCTTGATACTCTATCTTCACACTTGATACACTCTTGATTTGCCCAAAAAAACTTTTCTTCACTGTTTTTTTTTTCATTTCAATTTCAGCATTTTGAAAGCTCAAAAATAATCTTAAATCACCTCATGGAGAAGAATTCCCTCCCCCACACTTAAAATCTTTGCCGTCTCGGACAATGAAACACATCACAACTAGTTGAAACACTTCCAGGCACCCTTCTAGTGTTCATTCTGCATTCTGCAGAATCTGTTCTATTTCTCCCTCTGTTTCTGTGGTGTTTTGCAGGTACAACTTCCTCACAATTGCATCATAAAATTCCAATAATTCAGAAGTTAAGCAGTACAAGATGATATCATCACATATACTTGGCACTACAACTCCCTTTAAATGTTCTCAGCATTACAGTTGATGAATCTAGCACCATAATATTGAGCCCTTGCTTAATTGCCATTACTGATTTATTTCCTTACCAAGCATAGAAACACTAAAGATGGTAACTACTGAAAACCCACAATTTCATAATTAAAATCCTGGCACAAAGTAGTGTCAACTTACTGATTCAAAAACTGAAATGCAGCTTGATTACAGAATTCAAAACTGCATTCTAATTCTGCAAGGACATCTCATGAATTGGCTAAATTTCTTTTCATGCAAGATTCATAAATTTCAGAACTTCAATATCTGAAACAGTTTGAAGTTTAAGCTGCAGAACTCAAGTTTTCCAGAATTGCAAATCTGAACAGTTTCATCTTCAATAACTCTGCCAAAATCAACTACAAAGTCTTTAAAATAGAGTTAATATATATAATTCATGAATTCATAAATCTAATTCAGAAACTAAGCCAAAGAATTTAGAATTAAAGCTTCCCTTTTTGAAATATGGATTTCTAAACCTTAGTTTCAGAATTTGGTTTTCAAGAACATCTGGCCCTAAATCATGAAAAACTAAACATAGACACGAACATTATTCAACACTGCATCAACAGGGAATTGAATTCACCTTGGTCCTGATCAGTAAATGGGTTGAAAGTTTTTGGAAGAAACCTGCAGATCAATTAGGCACACAATTGAAACTCCAAATTCCAGAAATCTTCTCTGTTTTCTGCAGTCTCTGCACAAGTTCTAACTCTGGATTCATAACTTTGCCTCAGGTTTCAGAAATTACATCCATTGAAATTGCATGCTTTGAACTATATGAGAGTTAAACTTTAATCCTTCAATTTCAGAAATCAAGACCAAGCATTCAATAGATAAAGGACCAAACTGTATTCTCCACTATTCAAATTCTGCAATTCCTGATAATCTTCAAATTCAAGTTCCCTTGTTTTCAGTTTTCAAGATAAGTTCCAGAAATCAGTTGCTAATCAAGAACTTCAATAAGCTTTTGCATATAAACTGATTAGAATTACAGACCATTTCCATTTCTGTAGTGAAAAACTTGAGAAGAAGAGCTTAGCACACACTTGCTAATTTTAGAAACAAATCTGATTTCTGAATTTCACTTCTGCAGATCTCAATTAAATTTTTAACAGAGTTAGAGGAACCATCTTGAAACTTACTGGTTTCTCTCAAACCTACCCAGAAACTTACTGGTTTCTGTAGATTTTGCCACATTTCATCTGCTTATAACAAAATTTCCAGCTCTCCTGAACAGCTTGAAAATGCATATATGTTGCACTAGTATAAAATAGAACTCATATTTTGAAATTTCCACAATTACAGAATCTAAGGCTGGTTAGAAATCTGCATTCTACCTTAAAATAGAAATCGGCACACAATAGACCAAATTGATACTTAAAATTCAGAGCTGATCTTTATCACAATTGAGTTGTAATTTTGCTGCCCAACTTTAAATCTCTGATAACAACACTGAATTCATATCAGAGATTCAGCTTTCAACAATCGCAACAAGAAGGTAAAGAAGAGTTCAGTAGCTCAATTTTGTCTTGATTCATATTCTTTGCATCACTGACCTGTTGCTCAAAAATTCCAGCAAAGCTATTATCATCAATTTTAAGATTTCTTTACAGATTCTATCTTTACAGATAACAGAATCTTAAACCACACCGGGCCAAGAACAATCTATGCTTCTATACAACTTGTAAGATTTCCGAATTTTGGCACACCATTGATACAAAATTCTGCATTTTTGAATTTCCAGATTCCACTCTAGATAGTAGTTGATTCTGATATTAATTTCAGATCTAAACTTATCCAATTCATAATTTCAAACCTTCCTTCTAGCATCAAGAAATCAAACTCAGAATTGAAAATTAACAGCAGCTTTGAAACTCATCTCCAAACCACTTCTGCAACTAACAGCTTGTTTTTTTGTTTTCATCAGTTTGCCTCTGCGATCTCAACAAACATGCACTTTATATTCTTGATCATGTTAGCAAGAAAATTTCTCCAATGCCACCTTCCTTAACAAGCTACTCACTGATTTCTTGTAAAACTGAGTAGTTTCAGAAAACCACTTCATTGGAGTATCATATTTTGATCCATGGTAAGCTCGGAAAGGAAGGAGCATCAAATGAAAATTTAATATGGCCAATGATCAAAAGTTTCAAGAAAACTTTGGCACAAATCTGAACTTCCATGAGAACATAATTCAGTTACAGAATTATGGTTTTCATCCTCACTTCCAGCTACATTTCTTGCTGTTTCCCTCTTTTGTATTTGATCTACAGCAAGACTTAACCACATTTCCTTACAATGGCACAAATTTCCAGCTCTAAATTGAGCTTTCTCCTGCTGCAATAACAGTCCAAAACTCAAGCTGCAGATTTGATTCATTTTCAGTTTTCAACATTGTTTCCTTGTCTAGTATCAGATTTCTTGTCTAAAAATCTTGTAGCTCTGTTGAAGCAAGATAATCCTTTGTCAATACTGGGTTAGCAGGTGAGTTTCAAAATTTGTAATGAACCAATAGCCTTGATTTCATTCTGCACAGCCACTGCTGATTCCATTTCTACACATTATGGTCTTTGTACCAATTGTCACTGTTTAGCCACAAAATATTTCAATACTCCTTCATCTTGTCTATATAGACCCTTTACAATGCATATCCGAAAGCTTCCCATATTCCAGCAGCTTTTGCTCATCTCAAACCTCTTCCCAATTTGGCACAGAATTTCCTCACTATTCTGCAAAATCTGCATTTCTGGAGTTTTTGCACTATGTTAATTTCTGTCATTACAGCAAACATTTCCTTTTGTTTTCATGTGTTCATTCAGATTGGAAATTCCATTCCTTGGATTGAGTATCACTTCACAAATCAACAACCATCAATGTCTTCTTTCATTCTTCTCATTCAACCAAATGCATCCTTTCAAGTACTATCAAGTGTCATGCCATTTCATACTTTTCAGGAATTGAAATGAATTCTGATAAAAACTATTGATGCCAACATTCCATTTGTTACTTCACATTACAAAACCTCATGTAAGCTTTTCCCCTACTTGATTTCATTTCTGAATTCTTAATACTCCCACAACTCTCAACTTTTACAGAATTTCCCAGTACTGTAATTTTCTCACAGAATTCTGAATTCAGATTGGTACACTTGATATCCACAACTGATGTTACTAACTTTCTCACATCAAGCTTCAACAATTTATTCCCATAGAACTTTACAACCATTTAATCAAATAATAGCTTGATCTCTATCTTGTCTCAGCTTATAGCATCAATTATAAGGTTTACTGCAATTTCAGAATTCCAGCAACTTGATACTTTAAAATTCCTGTCCAACAATTTTGTAGAGGATTGGAAAGAAAGTAATCCACATTTGCTGTTGGAAATACAAGAATTTCAATAACTTCCCAAAGGTCTTAAGGCTGATAATGAAATAGTTGCTCAACTTGTTTCCATTTATTTCTGAATTCTGTTTCCAGCTTTTAAACTCACTATTTTGAGTGTCAAATGTTACCTTTTTCTTCAACTTTTCAAAGTAAACGATGCAATGCTCAAGTGATGTGTTGATAAAATACTACCCACTAATTGAATTCCGAATTATGGTTCATGAAAATCAAATTTCAATGATTACATAAACTCCTTGTTTCTGCATTTCTGCTGTCCAGATTGAGTCCTGAATTCATCTTTTCTCATCTTGCAAATGCCATAAAAGGTAAGCATACCATTTGTTTTAGCATATTCTTAAATTTCAACTAAACTCCCACTCATTTGGATCTTGCATTCCCAATCTTGATACACATCTGATACAAAATGCTCCTCATTTTTCAGCTTTGCACTTAAATTTCCAGCTCTGTAAAAATCTCTGCACTTCAAATCTGCAGATTTCCATAGCTCCTGGAATTCCAAGCTATTGATAACACTTCTACTCACACATCAAATGTATCACTTATTAGCAAAAGACACCAGCCAATAAAATCCACTATGCTTCCTCTTTTCAGTGCATTCACTCACTTCCCAACACAAAAGAACTCAATTTCAATTAAACCCCTCCCCCAACACATAAAACCTTGTCCATCTTAGCAATCTAACTCATCAAGCAATTAATCCAAAACTCTCAACAAAAGAAGAATGACAAGCAAAAATGATCAAGATTTAGAATGCTAGATAAGAATGTTTCAAGAAAATTGTGGAGGAAGAAATTGGAAAGTATGAAGGGGAACAAAATCGATAAAATCCTCAATTTCCATGCACACAAATGTTATTGTGACTTTGAAAAGAAACTAAGCAAGTTCTAGAGTTTCAATTGCTATGAGTGCATGCCACACAAAGATAAAATAGTGTTTAGGCTTAAGGTGGTCCTCTCTAGGTAATTTCATGCAAACAAACTCAACTAATCAATTTGGAATCCACCACCAAATTAACTAATATCATGTAAGAAAAGCATTCTATCATGTACAATGACCTAAAATTGATGATCAAATTTAAGAGACTTTTACCATCTTAAAAATATTACTTAGAAAATTCCCATGGAGAATTTTATTCAAATGAAATGCTATATATACCAAACAAAATGCAAAGTATGAAAGTAAAATGCAAAATGTAAAAAAAAGTGCAAACACAAAGTATGAAACCAAAGAAACGTATAACGAATTTATTAGAGAAAAACTAAACACAAAGCATGAATCAAAATGCAAGAGAAAACAAAATTGGAACCAACTCCCCTTTCATTTCCCGGTGGTTGAAGAAGGTTTAGAAGTAGAAGTCACCCCGAAAATGGAGTAATTGTGGTTCCACTTAAATTGTTTTTATTCGTCATTTTTCCCTTTAAAGCTTTTTCTAGAGGTCGAAGGCGGTTCAGTTTAAGCACCCACTCTGGAAGCTTAAATTCTCCTACACAATCAATAAAAGAAAACACCTCCCACACACATGTGGGGTAAAAAGAAAATAGGAGAAAATTAGTGTGGGTAAAAGATATTTCAAGAAATGATTCACATCTAATAAAATCAATAAATGGTACCTCTATGAAATTTTCTGATATATCACAAACAATACTTACCTTATCGTGTTGAAAGGTACCTGAAGTGGAGGCTGTTACCTCTTTCTCATCAAGTAATTGCTCAGACTCTAGTTCTGGTGCATGCACATCTTCATGTAGTGATTCTTGGGTGTTTGGCTCCAAAGCACAAGTCCCTACACTTACATCCTCAATTCTTGGTGGTTCTTGAGGTAATGCTTCCAGTAAGCATTCCCCTACACTTAAATCATCTTTAACATTAATTCCTGCATCATTCACAACATCTAAAGCAACAACATTAGTAGAATCAAAAGTATTTTCAACTACATCATCTTCACAACAATAAAAAGTACTTAAAGAATCTAGTGAAGAAGTAGATGCAGTGTCAGGCCTGACAAGAGCTCCACAATCCATCTCTTTACTAATGCTTTGTGTTTACAACTGGTTGATGGATGATGCAATTTGATCCAATTGACTCTATATATTCTGTATCCTTGCAAATTGTTGCTCTTGATGCTCTCTCATTTGTTGCATAACTTCATTGAATTTCCACATTGATTCTTCAAATTGTTCTTATACATCCTCATACTGATATTCAGGCGCATAAATCCCAGTCTGAGGCTGATAATAATATCTCTGACTCCAATCTCCAAAATACGGATAATATGAATCCATGGTATAAAGAATTTCCTGTTCTTACACTGACAATCAACAAATAAAATCAGAAGACTTAGGAACAAATAAAATCAAACACATGGATATATAATCATGAAAGCAATCAAACAACAAAATTTTTTAAGTTTTCAAAATGAAGAACAATCCTAAAATTACCAAACATTGCATATTATTCCCCGGCAACGGCGCCAAAATTTGATAAGCTTAAAACTCTACGTGTCACGAATGGGCTTATCAAATTAACAATTAATTTTCCACTGAACCCCTTAACTAAATGATAATGTTGTAGTAACGAGCCCAGGATCGAACCTCGAGTTACCAATAGTAGGATGTAATCTTAGGATCGTCTTTTATTCCTATTTTTGGGGTTTTAACATATAAATGGGGGTTTTAAAGCTTTAAATCCAAATTAAGCAAATGAAATGCAAGCAATTAAGAAACTACACTACGACTGAAGTTAAAGCTACTTAAACTACAGAAAACTAAATTACTCACTAATACTTAATCCTAAGCTAAAGCAAGATTAATAACAACTTTAAAATCAATGGAAACTAAATTATTCCAAACATTTGAATTAAAACAATTAAGCTAAAAGAAAACTATGATTACTGAATCCAAATAAATCTACCAACAATAAAAAGAATGCATAAAAGAAACCCTAAACCATCTCAACACCAAACCAATCTTCTTGGCAACTTCTCCTTGCCGTTACACAAGGAAACAGCAGAGAACACTCCAACTCTAATCAGAGAAAAACAACCTCAGCAACTGAACTCAGCTCAGCCTTCACTAGCACCATCGGAGACCACTCCAAACGACTCTGATGAAGATCGATGCTGCCAACCTCAGGAAATCTGCAAATCTGCGACTGCAACCTCAGATCTGAAATGGAGTTGATGGTGGATGGATTGTCATCGGGAATGGTCCAGAAGCAATGGAGGAACGCCGCCAATGCTCTCGGATGGAAAACGGAACCATTGATTGGAGGAACACCTCAAAATCGTCGCGGCAGAAGCAGAGGTTTGCGGAGCAGAATTCTCGCCGCAGGACCACCTTTGAGCGAGCTCAGATGGCCGGAAGCTGGTCGCAAGCACTGAGAATGTCGTCGTCGATGAAGTTGCCGGAAAATTGATCTAGAATTCGAGATGGGGTCGGAATCTCAGAGAACACCGCGGGACGCGAAGAACAGCGCTGTGGAGAATCGACGAAGGCAAGCTTCTCTTTTGAATTAGATCTGGATCTGATCGGACGGCTGGGATTGATTTGGAGCTAAATCAACGGTGAAAGTTTGCCCAAAATCCGATCTGAAGGTACTGATCTTGATCTAGGGTCTGGATCTACTCTCCCTTAAGTCGGATCGACCAGATCATCACTGGATGGCCCAGATCTGCCCTGTCTTCAATGAACGGTCCATATTAATTCATGGCTGGATCAATGGCTAGATGAACTCAGATCTGGATCAAAACTTTTGGATCTTCATCAATGGCTCAGATCTGCTCCCCATTAGGTTGGATTTGCCAGATCTTCAACGGATGGTACAGATCTCTCCTATTCTTGATAAATGGCCCATAATACTTCAAAGCTTGATCTTCTCGTTTGAACTCCGATTCGAGCACAATTTCGGGCCAAATAGATCAAAATCCAAGATCCTTTGATGCCTACAAAATTAGAATCAAATATTAGCATCAAATAACACAAAAATATAATAATTTGTAATTAGGTCCAAAATAGATACAATGCACAAAATATCATGTAACCATGATATAAACTTATAAAATCAACATCAAACCATGCATATATGAATCAAAATAATGCAATGAAATCATGGTTATCAGTAACCACCAATAAGTATCATCCATCAACATTATGTAGCAAAATAAGATCATACGTAAAGTTTAGAATATATAAGCAATAAGCAGATCTATTCCACCATGCCACTACCACACACATTCTTGCCCTTCCTGCTGCTCCCTTTTAGTTCAACCATTCTTTTCCTTTATCTACAGTACAAGGGAAATTAAACTATAAGCACATAGGTTTAGTAAGATTCTTTCCTACTCACAAAACATAAATCATGCATCTAAACATAAAGTGATGACATGTTCATTTAACCAACATCCATATATAAACTTTTTCTACATGCTAGCCTAAAGTAGAGTCATACTCATGTAAGTAAATCATAACATAGCATGTGAGAGCTCATACATAAAATAGTAGCATGATCATCTAGGCATCATAGACATATTTTTCAAAAAAAAACATCTTACTAAAACATAAAGAAAGCATTTAGCATGAATAGGTATATGCAAGATGTCCTTTTGAAAACATGTATCATGAAATGAACATATGCAAGATGTCCTTTGAAAACATATATATATCATATAATTACTTAAACATAATCTCATCATGAGGGCCCGGCTTTGTACCATATACATAAATTTACGCGCATCCTAAATAGATCCGAGGTAGCTAATCCCGAACCTATTAGGAACTAGGGCCGTTTCCTTGACCATCGACCTAGGGGCACTCAGGAGCTCATCCCTTACTAGGCCCGTTTCTTAGACCATCGACCTAAGGGAAACTTAGGAGTCCAACCTTGGTACAAGTCATACAAAGTAAAATACCATATCATGTTTCTTATCATATCATAGCATATCATGTTCTTGTCATATCATATCATATCATGCTCTTGTCATATCATGAAGAGTGCTCTTAATCCCAACTTAAGGGAAGCATCTATTAGACTTTTCATCATACATAAGCCTTGCATAACATAATAACATAAAGTGCACATAACATATAACATAACATAGAGAAAACATACATGATGGCATAAGTGCACATAACATTTAGCATATCATAGAGAAAACATACATGATGGCATGAGTGCACATAACATATAGCATATCATAGAGAAAACATAACATGATGGTACAAGTGCACATAACATACAACATGGTGACATAAAAATCCATATCACATCATAAGGAGTCATTATCATGCATGGTTGGGGTTTTGATTTTCCTACAAACCCTAAATCATACTTGGCCGAAACTTGTAAGCATGATTCTAGTTTTCTTCTATCAACTTAAAGCATGAAACTTTCATACCATACTTAGTATAGCAAGAGAGACTCCTAATAGGCATAATTGAGGTTCTAACCCTAATGTTCAACCCTTGGCCGAAACTTCTAGAAGCATGATTCTAAATTTTAAATGAAACATAAGGCATGGAACTTAAACTAACAATATATATATAAGATCATACATCATGAGGAAACATAAACAAGCATAGTTAGGTTTCAAAACTTTTCCCTAAGCCTTTCATCCATTCTTGGCCGAAACCTAAAGGGTAGGGTTCTAGGTTTTTTTTTACACAACATGAAGCATGAAAACTTAAACTAACCATATATCAAAGATCATACATCATGAGGAAGCATAAACAAGCATAGTTAGGTTTCAAACTTTTCCTTAAGCCTTTCATCCATTCTTGGCCGAAACTTAAAGGGTAGGGTTCTAGGTTTTTTTTTTCATAACATGAAGCATGAAAACTTAAACTAACCATATATCAAAGATCATACATCATGAGGAAGCATAAACAAGCATAGTTAGGTTTCAAAACTTTTCCCAAAGCCTTTCATCCATTCTTGGCCGAATCTTAAAGGTAAGGTTCTAAACTTTTTAATACAACATGTAGCATGAAAACTTAATCTAACAACATCTAAGAGATCATACATCATGAAGAAGCATAAACAAGCATGGTTAGATTTCAAAACTTTGCTCAAAGCCTTATATTCAATCTTGGCCGAAACCTAAAGGTAAGGTTCTAAACTTTTTAATACAACATGTAGCATGAAAACTTAAACTAACAACATATAAGAGATCATACATCATGAAGAAGCATAAACAAGCATGGTTAGATTTCAAAACTTTGCTCTAGACCTTATATTCAATCTTGGTCGAAACCTAAAGGTAAGGTTCTAAACTTTTTAATACAACATGAAGCATGAAAACTTAACAACCGTAGGTAACCACAAATCCTTATTGATACGGCTGGCAATGGAGGGGCCCAAAAGGAAAGGGTGAGAAGGGTCAAGGCCATATAGCGGTCAAAAGTCAAGATGATGTGGCAGTCAATAGTCAGGGTGACTTGGCAGTCAATAGTCAAAGCTGACTAGGCAGTCAAAGTCAAGCCTATGGGGTAATCAGAGGTCAGGCAGACTTGTCGATCAAGGGGGCAAAGTAGTTGAAAGACAAAGGGAGACGACAGGCGGAACACAGGGTACAGGTCGGGATCGGCAGAGCTGTGTAGAGATAGCTCGATCTACAGGCCTACGGTCGAGGGCCAGGAAATACAAAGTGCAGGGTATAGGTCGGGATCGACAGAGCTGTTTAAAGGCAGCTCGATCTACAGGCCTACGGTCGAGGGCCAGGAAATACAAAGTGCAGGGTACAGGTCGGGATCTGCAGAGCTGTTTAGAGACAGCTCGATCTACAGGCCTACGGTCGTGGGCCAAGAAATACAAAGTGCAGGGTACAAGTCGGGATCTGCAGAGCTGTTTAAAGGTAGCTCGATCTACAGGCCTATGGTCGAGGACCATGAAATACAAGGTACAGGGTATAGACCGGGATCGACAGAGCTATTCGGAGTCAGCCCGACTGGCAGGTGACGCTTAGAGGATGGATCTGATCGGAGGATGCGAGGCAGATGCAGGCCACAATAGATCGGATGAACTAAGTCGTGCGGAAGTCAGAGAATCACAATTGTCCGTCAATGGGTGATCATTACATACCAGCGATCTGTGCGAAGGCGGAGGTTTCTAAACGAAAAGATGTCCTCATAACCAATAGCAGCCTGACAGATGTCCTTCATTACAAGACAAAACCCATGTGTAAAGGCGGAGGTTCCTAAACAAGAAGATGCTTTCACAACCAATAGCAGCACGACAGGTGTCCGGGACTACACGACAAAGCCCCGCGTCTAACGCTTTCTGTCATAGTTGCAGGTTCTAGAAGCGAGGTGGGTGCATAAAAAGGGGAGGATTCTTCGTACACGGGTACGCTCTCTCGTCACTTTTTTCCACAACTTTTCACTTTCAGTCGTTTTTGCTTCTCTTTGCGTTTTTTGGGGAAAAAGTACTTGACTTGAGCGTCGGAGGGCCTGACCCGGGGACTTTTTCCCTGGGTTCTGGTCTCTAACGTGAGGGGGGGATCGTCTGAGTGTGTGCAGGGGCCTGCAGCATCGTCAGCCGCCCGTGGAAGCCGGATCACCCACGACTTTCCGTCAACAACCAGGCTGTCGCGACCAGCCTTCGTCCGACTCAACTTTCGGACAGGATCAAATTTGGCACTGTCTGTGGGAAACACAACAGCCTGATCCGAAGCGTGAAGATGGAGGACTCTGGTCGAAGTTCCAGCAGGAGGATTAATGTCACCATGACTGCGGGGGAGTACGAGCTCTTCAAGGAGGTCAAAAAGTGAGCCGCCTTTGAAAAATAAGGAACAATTTCACGACCTCACCTAGCGCCTGAAGTGTCCAAAGAACCAGCTCCTGTCTCCGACAGGGGCTCAAAGAGGAAGCAGCCAGAATAACTCCCTCGTACTTCATTCCGAGAGCCTCGCTGCAACTATCATCAACCTGGACCTCACGAGCATAGACCGAAGAAAGAAGAGCCGCAGGCGTCGGTGGCGGAAAGCTCTCTACATCCACCCAGGGATTCAGGAAAGGGAAAAGCTATAATCTCTGCCAAAGATCTGCCCGAAGATCCGGATGACAAGGTACCCTTCTCGGCTCAGATCTTGAGGGAAAACCTACCAAGGGGTTATCGAGCCCCGAACATCGGAGAATACGATGGAAGCAAAGATCCGGAAGAGCATCTGCGAAAGTTCAAGAACGCGGCTATGTTGTATCAATACAGCGATGCTGTCAAATGCCGAGTATTCCTACATACCCTGTCGGGTTCGGCGCAGAAGTGGTTCGATGGATTGCCCCCAGAGTCCATCAATCGCTTCTTGGATTTCAAAACGGCCTTCTTACGTCGTTTCGCCAGCAGTCGTAAGTATCAAAAAACCGACCACTGTCTTTTCTCTCTTAAACAGGGTCCGACCGAGTCTCTGCGGAGCTATATCAATCGGTTCAGTCAGGTGGCCAATGACGTCCCCTCCGCCACCTCAGAAATACTGATGAGCGCCTTCTCCCACGGATTGCTAGAAGGGGAATTCTTCAGGGACCTCATCAAAAACCCCGCCCGAAGTTTTGATGATATGGTGGAGAAAGCTTCTTGCTACATCAAAGTGGAGGAAGCTCAGGCAGCTAGGAGGAAGGCCGAAAAGACAGTGGCTCCTGGCAACCGACCTGAAAGGAGAGCACCACAGCCAGCTCAGCCTCTTCAGCGCGTTCAACCCAGGCCTGCCCCTCAGCCCGCTCAGGGAGTCAGACCAGCTCCGCGAGTTGCTGCCATACACGCGCCCAGACCTGGACCAAGGGGAGTACCATATTGCACATATCATCGGTCCAGGACGCATGATCTCAGTAACTGCTTCCATTTCGCCCGTGACTCCAGGCGAACTGCAGAGCAGGGTTTGCCTCCCCCGGAGTTAGCGCCCCAAGTACAGAGAATGGAGGAAGAACGGGCCGCAGCCGGACGTGCTCGTCAGACCCGGCCGGACCTAGCCGGTCCTTCTAACCAAGCTGGTCCCGTGGAAGACCGAAGAGATGTCGGGGAGCTAGAAAATCGGGGTAACGTTGCTGTACGAGAGATCGGCATGATTTCAGGAGGGCCCACCGACGGGGATTCAGGCCAAGCCCGTAAGTCACATGGGCGGCGGTTATATGTGGGAGCTGTGGGGTGCAGCCACGAGCAGGCGTCTAGCCCTTTTATTAGCTTTGGGCCGCAAGACTTGGAGGGTCTGGAACTACCCCACGACAATGCTCTCATAATCAAGGCCGTTATTGCTAACAGCCGAGTGGCTCGGGTCTTTGTGGATACCGGGAGCTTGGTCAATATTTTGTTTAGAGATGCGTTCGAGGAGATGCAGATTGATGCCGCTGAGCTCCAACCCATAACCACTTCTTTATAAGGATTCACAGGTAACGAAGTCAAGCCCATGGGTCAGATTAAGCTGGCCATATCCATGGGCACTATGCCACTAGTGCGCACCCGGAGGAGCACCTTTATAGTGGTAGATTATCCTTCCTCTTACAATGTCACCAGGGAAGGCCAGCTCTGCATGAGTTTAGGGCTGCTGTTTCCACTTTTCACCAGAAGATTAAGTTCCCAGTCGGCGAGCGGGTCAGAGAAGTCAAGGGAGAGCAGAATGTGTCTCGTAGTTGCTACATTGATATGGTCCGGGTGGAGGCACGCAAGAGCAGGAGGACTCAGGACGGTGGTGTGCACGCTATCCAAGAGGAGCCTCTGCCTCTTACCGAGGAGCCTATCCCTTGGGAAGAGATTCAGTTGCATACTGACAGAGCAGAGAGCATCACTCACATTGCTAGTGACTTAGCACCGGAGCTTAAGTCGGAGCTGATGCAGTGTCTGATCCGTAATAGGGACGTTTTTGCTTGGTCCTCGGAAGAACTGCCCGGAGTCAAACCAGAGATAACTGAGCACAAGCTGCATTTAATACCTGAAGCCAAGCCAGTCAAGCAGAAGAAGAGAAATTTCTCTGCCGACCAGAATAAAATTATCCGAGCTGAAGTGGATCAGCTCAAGAAGGCGGGACATGTTCGGGAAGTGCAATTCCCGTCCTGGCTTTATAACGTTGTATTAGTAAAGAAGCCTAACAACAAGTGGAGGGTGTGCATAGACTTCCGCGACCTCAATAAAACCACCTCGAAAGACTCTTATCCTCTCCCGTGGATCGATCAGATGGTGGATTCAACTGCTGGCTGTGAGGGGATATGCATGATGGACACTTATCAAGGATATCATCAGATACCCTTAGCTAGGAAGGATCAGGAGAAAGTTAGCTTCATAATGGCTGATGGTACTTTCTGCTATACGGTCATGCTATTTAGACTTAGGAATGCTGGGGCCACCTACCAAAGGATGATGGACAAAATCTTTCGGAGTCAGATCGGGTGGAACGTTGAAGTCTATGTTGATGACATCTTAATCAAGTCCCCCTGGCGTCCAATCTAATAAGAGATGTAGAAGAAACCTGTGGGACTCTGAGACAATATGGTGTAAAGCTGAATCCTCTGAAATGTCTATTCGGGGCCAAAGGAGGGAAGTTTCTGGGATATCTGGTGACTGAACGAGGGATAGAAGCCAATCCTGAGAAGGTTCAAGCACTCCGAAACATGCAGATCCCTCAGAATCTGAAGGAAACGCAGAAGTTAGTAGGCAGGATAACGGCGCTGTCCAGATTCATCTCCAGATCTGCAGATCGAGCCGCGCCCTTCTTCAAAGTGCTCAGGAAAGCAGCTAAGTTTCAGTGGACGGAAGAGTGCACACAGGCCTTCGAGGAGTTAAAGCAATACCTGGAATCTTTACCATCGCTGTTCAAACCTGTTGTTGGAGAACCCCTTTGGGTCTATTTATCAGCCACCCCCGAGGCTGTGGGGGTCGTGCTAGTTAAAGAACAGGACAATGTACAACGGCCAGTGTATTTTTTCAGCCATCTATTGAAGGGGGCTGAGTCTCGGTACACAGCCCTGGAGAAGTTGGTTTACGGACTTGTTCTCATGGCTCGGCGCCTCCGACCGTATTTTTTGGCGCATCCTATTATCGTCCTGACAAACAGTACAATGGGTCGAGCTCTCACCAAGGTGGAAGTAGCAGGTCGGCTTATCAAATGGGCAACCGAGCTAGGGGAATATGATATACAGTATCATCCCCGAACCGCGATCAAAGCACAGGCTCTGGCGGATTTCTTGACAGAGGTTTATCAAGCGGATTCGGAGGAGGTTTGGAAAGTTTATGTAGACGGGTCGGCTACCCATCATGGAAGTGGTGTAGGTGCACTTCTAATATCTCCGCAGGGAGACATTATGCAGCTGGCTGTACGGCTAAATTTCAGAGCTACCAACAATGAGGCAGAATATGAAGCCCTATTAGCAGGTCTGCAAGCAGCTCGGCATGTGGGGGCAAGCCGAGTCGTAATATATTCAGATTCACAGCTAGTAACTCAACAGGTGACCGGACATTTTGAGGTAAACAACGAAAAGATGCAAGTTTACAAGGAAGCCTATGAGAAGATGAGGAAAGATTTTAAAGAAGTCACAGTCACTAAGATTTCCAGGGCTGAAAATGAAAGAGCGGATGAATTAGCTAAAATGGCCAGCTCCCTGACCACTTGGGTACTTGACAGATCTATAGCACAGACCGTCCTTATAGCTCAGATAGATCTACAAAATAACCTGGGAGGAGTAATTGATTGGAGGGCGCCCATAATAAATTTCCTCCAGCAAGGAATTGTACCAACCAACTTAGAGGAAGCGCGTATGCTCAGGAGATAGGCCCATTCTTATGTTATGATTGGAGATCAACTGTACAAAAGGTCTTTCTCCATACCTCTGCTCAAGTTCTTGAATATGGAAGAAGCAGATCAGGCCTTTCGGGAGATACATTTGGGGTGTTGTGGCAATCATGCAGGCGGGAGAACGCTGGCTCTGAAAGTACTATTGGCCGGGTATTTCTGGCCTACCCTGCAAAAGGATGCACAGAAGCTGGTGAATACTTGTTTGTCATGCCAGAAGTATCAGAACTTGACGCACCGACCCACAGAGCTGCTGAGAACTTCTATCGTGTCTTGTCCATTTGACCAATGGGGTATGGATATTGTGGGACCTTTCCCGATGGCTACAGGGCAAAGACGCTTTTTGTTGGTAGCAGTAGATTACTTCTCCAAGTGGGTAGAGGCGGAAGCTCTGGCCAGAATTACTGAAGATGCGGTGATCCAGTTCTTGTGGAAGAATATCTTTTGCAGATTCGGCTTGCCTCATAAGTTAGTGTCGGACAATGGCAGACAATTCCAAGGACGCAAGATACAAAATTGGTGCAAGGGGTTCGGCATAGCTCAGGCCTTTACTTCGGTGGCTCATCCTCAAAGCAATGGTCAGACAGAGGTAGTCAATCGAGAAATAGTGCGAGGGCTCAAAGTCAAGCTGGATCACACGGGAGGCAATTGGGTGGACGAGCTACCGAGCATTTTGTGGGCTTATCGTACGACACCCCGGGAAAGTACAGGTCTGACACCTTTCCATTTAGTATATGGCAATGAAGCAGTGGTACCTCTGGAGGTCGGGATACCATCCGTCAGAAGAATGATGTATGACGAAGGGAACACAGAGCGGTGGTTGGCCGAACTAGATTTCATCAGTGAAATTCGTGAACAAACAGCAGCCAGGTTGGAAGCCTATAGACAGAGGATGAGACAAAACTATAATAGAAGGGTGATCCCCCGATTCTTCGGAGAAGGAGACCTAGTCTGGAAGCAGGTGAAACCCTTAGGGGAAGTGATAAAGTTGGCGCCTCAATGGGACGGACCATACAAAGTTATCAAGAAATTGGCATCAGGGGCCTATTATTTGCAGGATGCTCAAGGAAGGAAGCTAGACCGACCTTGGAGTGCTAACTACCTACGGCCCTATCGGGTTTGAGGGGGCTGACTCTGTTGGTGTAAGCCAGGTCAGGCGAAGGGCCCGGAGGTAGTAGGATAGTCAAGTAAAAACTCAAAGATACGTATGTACATGTAAAAATTCATCAGTTTAAGCAGTTGGTACAGATCATTTAAAAGGGGCAAAGATCTCATCCGGAAAGCCTTGAATGATCTTGTCTTGATCCAAGAAGTCTGCGGGGGGGATGGAGTTCAAGAAGTTCTGTGCGTGAAGTTGTCGGATAACTCCAGCCGCCGTGTAGGGTACAGTCGCAGAAAAGCGTGCCCCAGCCTAGGATAAAAATTCAGGAGAGGTCAGATAGGACATTCGACTTCGCAGGCAACGATCATTCTCTCCTTCTTGATAGACCGCCAGGGCAGTAGATACTCCCGTCAAAGCCGCCCGAGACTGGGATAGTTCCGCCCTCAGAGCCCTCAGCTCAGCTCCTTGAGTTTCCAACTGAGCTGCCTGAACCTCCAATTTATTGTTTCTCTCCTGCAGAAGGGTATCCTTGGACTGTATTTCCTGAGCCTGGTGGGCTAGTTGTTGCTGATACCCTGCCTCAGATACATCTCTTTCCTCCTTCAAAGCTTGGAGCTCATCTTTTACCTGTATCAGGGACCTTTTCTGCCGGTTGGTCTGATTGGTTAAGGCTTGGATTTCTGCTCGCAATGCATAACTAGCTTGGGCTGGGTCATTCAGTTGCAGCTCTAATTCAGAGACTCTCTCTCGGAGTTCTTTGCTTTGATAATGGAGGTTGTGGAAAGATTGGTTCAGAACTAAAGATTCTGCATGAGTTTGGATGGAAGATATAACCTTCAGTTAAGGCAAACTAATAACAAGTGTAAGGTAAGGAGTACTTACTTTAGCCTAGGACTTCCAGAACCTATCCATCTGGACTAATGGCGACGCGCTATCCATTTGACTCATGCTCTCTGCCCACAAACTGCCGAGACAGCCTTTCATCATCAAAAGGCTCGTGGGGACGCCATGTCGCCGAACTAAAGCAGCTTCAGAAGGGATAGTGGTTTTGTAACGATAGTGGTCGGAGGTGGAAGGTCAAGAAGGGCCGGCGGCAGAACCAGGAGGAGCAGGAGGTGGCCCGGGAATGTGCTCAGTTGGCACTGTGTCATGACACTCGCTTGAGCTGGTTTCCTCAGCAGGGGATGGGAAGAGCGGAATGCCGCTGGTGTTCCCCTGTAAGGGTTGGGAGAGGCTGCCAGATAAATAAAACAAGAATGAAGAGGGGAGTGGTGTTAGAGCCAGCCACGTTGGCAGCGGGGAGCAATATGATAGTAAAAAGAACAGGATCAAGTGTTTGTGAAGTCAGACCTGGTCTTCGACGCCGTCTGTGAAGCAGGGGCTGGTTGTCAGAGTCAGAATTATCAGAGCAAGGCTGACCCTGTGAAAAGGCTGAAGCACCCCTGTCTGTGGCGTCCCGACCAGATGAGCCTCGACCAGTACGATGAAGGGCTGCGCGAGCACGTCTAGAAGCCTGGGAGGCTCCTCGGAAGACGCGTCTGGCCAGACGGCCGGCTTGATCACGACCCCGACCTTGGCTCGGGGCGGCAGGTGAAGGAGAAGCGTTGTGTGAGGCGGGGTTGGAAGTAGGCTGAGTCGTTGCCCCAAATGAGGTGGATCCAAGATGAGGGAGTAGCCTCCTCTCCAAGATTACCCGACCGCGCCGCAGTATTTCCAGATCACTGAGGGGCAAAGGCAGAACCTCTGATGTGCGATACAAAACCTCAGCTGTAGGCACCAACACGAAAGGTCATTCTAACAGAGAAAATGATCGAAAGGGGGGGCTCAACACGAACTTACCTAAGGAGTGCGGTGTTTCAGGAGAAGAGGGGCTCAGCCTGAAATAAGAAAGTAGGTCTTCAGATAGCAGTCTTGTTAGATTCAAGCGCCAATCCTCCATCTTGGTTGCAGCCATAGTAAAGGGGAGGTCCATATGGAATTCTTCCAGTGCCGGAGGTAGAGGCAGCTCAGATTGCCAATGCATAGGCCAGCTTGTTTCCTCTGGAAACCGGAGAAAAAAGAACTTTTTCCTCCAGTTAGCGCTGGGAGGAGGAAGAGGAGAGAAGAAAGCAGTGTGACTGTGAGCTTGAAAATAAAAAAGACCGTCAGCGTGCCGAGCAAGAGTGAAGAAGCAGTGAAAAAGGGGAGTTGACCAGGAAACCTCACAAACTTCACAGAGTATTACGAAGCCACACAAAATCTTTATGGAATTGGGAGTCAATTGTCCTAGGGGGATCTTAAAGTAGTGACACACTCCAGATAAAAAAGGATGTGGGGGTAGACGAATGCCAGATACAAATTGTTCAGTGAAGAAAGTACAAGAACCAGGCGGAGGATCGAAGTATAGGTTCACACCAGTAGGGATGATGGGGCGAAAGCTAGTAGGGATTTCATAAGTATACCGTAGGTCATCCCAATCCAACTCAGCAAAAGTCGAAGCGCCTGGAAAGTGCTCCGCTAACAGGGAGATCCAAGAAGGAGAGGTCATTACAAAAGAGATTACCTCAGGAAGGAGAAAGAACAAACGAAAAGAAGAGGCCTGGAGAAAAGGAAGGATCTCGGCAAAATCTCAGGGGAAGTCAGTCTGCGGCGGCGACGTCTGAGTGCTCCATGGTGATGGCGAATCATAACAGAAGGAAGAGAGTAAGAAGATACTTATAGGTATTGCGGAGGAAGGACATTTTCGTAAGTTGACAACGGACGGTTGATACAGGGGCAGAGATAGACAGGGAACGCCTTGTGATGATCCTAGAGGGTATAACCAGGGGGCATTATAGGAAAGGCAGGGGCTCGAGATACGAGGCACCTCATAAAGTGATCGCTCTGAACAGGACAAAAGTGTACAGAAGGGCTATTAGAAAAGTAGGTAGATCAAATCAGCGGGCTTCATGGACAGGCATCAGAGATAAAAAGTAAAATCTAGCTCTCGCCGGGCTCGGTATAAAAGCAATTATTGGAAGAAGAGTGACGTAGCAAAGCAAAATAAGCAAGGGCGAGCTGATTAATAGAGATCAGCTAAAGCCGTGGACGACCTACTAAGAAAAGAGGCAAGCTAAGGATACATGGAGGGGAAGCAGTATGACCATCCAGATATAAGGGCGGATATGTATAGTCATCAAAAGTTCAGCATGACCACACAGATAAGTACAGTCATGAGAGATTCAGCATCAGCGCATAAATGTTAACATTACAGCATGTTCCCAATCACGCAACATCCGGGGAAGAGGGTGCAGGGTCATTGGATACTAACGGAAGGAGCACGGGTTCGGCCAACACTATGGAGGAAGACGCAAGATCAGCAGACGCTTCAGGAACAGTAGCAGGAAGAGCCTGGGCAGAAACATCAATGGAAGTCTGGTCGGCCGCAAGGGGAGGAGCCTCCAGAAGGAAAAGTCCATCATCCGCTTCAAAGGAAGGAAAAGTTTCCTGCGGTAATTCCCTAGATAAGCGAGCTATGTCCAGAAAAGTGGCAGGGGGTGCCGAGCATAGAAAACCTTGCTCAAATGCCTGTCTGACCCCGCCAGCAGCCCCGTGACATAGCAACAAGATCATCCAGCTCCCCAGCTTTCGGAGGAACAAGGAAGAGCGGATATAGGCCAGTCTGTAGGCTTTCAGCCGCCCTGGTTCGCCAGCCTGGTACACTTCCAAGCTGTTTTTGTTCTCGACAGCCTCAGCGCGGGCCACGGATAAGTCGCTCTGGCCCTGAGATGCTGCTTCCTGGGCCTTCAAGAGATCTGCTTGCAAAGACTGAAGAGTGGCTTGGCAAGTTTCCCATTGAGTCTGCATGGTTGCTTCCCGGGCAACGGAAGCAAGAACCAGAGCCTGGGCATCAGCCAGTCCCATTTGCAGGAGCTCCTAACTTTGTCGTAACAGTGTCAACTCAGCTGATCGGGAAAGCAGCTCTGCCTCTTTATTTTTCAGTTCAGAAACTGCAGCTCGATGGTGCTCCGCTTCAGAAACCAATGAGGATTCACTCGTCTTTAAGGCCGCCTCCAACTTTTGTAGCTTATCGAAGGCATGGGAGATGGCTCGGGCAGAGGCCGCAGATTCCCCAGCGGCACGCAGATAGACATCCAAATTTCGAAGTGAAGGCTCAGGAGGAGCTGAGGAAGCCACAGGAGGCTCTAGTTCCCGAAGACGGGCCTTGAGCACCGCATTCTCTCGCTGAAGCTCGGTCGCTTGTTGAATGGCACTCAAACTCGCGGAACAGGTCTGCAAATGGCCATAAGAAGGGAAAGGGGGTTACAGAAATGTATGAATACCCAGGAGAAGAAAAGGAGCTTACCGCTACCAAGGAACGGGCAATTTGATCAAACCCCTCCAAAGGGGAACTGCTCTCCCAGAATTGACAATTGGTTGATTGCCAGGAGGTGGCCAAGTCCCCATAGAAATCAACCCTACCAAGGATAGAAGGTAGGGCGACAGCGGGTGCATAAGCCGGATCGGTCTCTGAGGGAAGTCTCCAGGAAGCCTCGAAAGCTAGCTCCGTGGAAGGCAGTTCCTGGGTCGGTGTGGCTGAGCTTGTAGGCATAAGAAGAGGAGAGGCTAAGGGAGTCATCGAGCCCTGGGGCCGATCGGCAGAGGATGAAGGCGGGGTAGGTAATAAGCTCTGGATCTGTACCGGAGCTGTCATGTCCAATGACAAGTCTGTAATTCCCAGAGCAGAGACCTTCTCCTGGGCCAAGCTTGTATCCGAGGACCTAGAAGGAGAAGAGATACCAACTACACGTTGACGGTGAGGGGGTGGAGGAGAAGTCGCGGTGACCGGCGCCACTCTTTTGCCCTTGCGCGCAAGACGCAGCTTTATAGTAGGAGGGGGAGAGGGCACTTGTCCTGCTGGCGATGGATCAGTTGCAGGTCGATCAGAGACTCGGAGTAGGGCTGAGTCTGCAGGGCTGGTGGCAGGTGGTTCAATAAGTGTCGAAGTGGCTACCGCATCTGAGGTTTGGGGTTCCAAAGGCTGCAGACCGACGGAAGCAGCGGGATCAGAAGATAGGCCTTGTGTTAACTCTTCATTCAGAGCTTGCAGAACAGCCATAGATGGTTTCTCCTACTAGCAAAAGAACGGAGAATGCTACAAAAATAAGAGGAAAAAACACCTTGTTAGCGAAGAACGACATATAAAAAGTAGCAACTTACCAAAAGGAGCTCCGATTTCTGTTGAAACAGGACTAAGACCAAAAGCGCACAGAATGCCTTTTAGCATCAGCACGGACAAGCGAACAACCACACCGGTCAGCTTGTCCGAGGCTGTGGAGCAGGCAGGTTCATGAACATGTGAAGGGAAGTCCGAAGGAAGGATGGAACACCATTGGGAAGGCCCAGCTAAGGGGACGGGGGGCTTAAGAAAGAAAAAGCGAGATCTCCAGCCTTTATTAGAAGAAGGTAAGTCATCAAAAAATTTATAGCCCAGTTTGGCCTGTATGTTGAACACCCCCGGCTCGGCCCGCCTGAAGGAATCGAAATGATGGAATAGTTGAGCGGTCAAGGGAATTTGATAAATGCGGCACAAGATGATGACTCCGCAGACGGCTCGGAATACATTGGGGGCAAACTGAGAAATACCGATGCCGCAATACTGACACAACTCGGAGAAGAAAGGATGTAAAGGAAAGCGAAGGCCGCCTAAGATTTGATCCCTAAAGACAGTGACAAAACCTTCGGGAGGAGAAGAAGGGTGTTCATTTGGCGAAGGGAGACGAAGCTCATACGAGGAATCTAGCTTAAAGTGGGATTGCAGTAAAGACAGGTCATGATGGTCTAAATCAGAGATATAGCATGAATACCAGAAGATTTCCTTACCATCCATGATTACGAGGAGTAAGCAAGTGAGGGGGTCGAATACAAAAGGGGTCACAGGTCGGGCGCAAGCAGGAAGATGAGAAGTTGCACTACCAGAAACGGCCATGAACGAGAGGAAGAGGATAGCGAAGCGTCAAAGTGAAGACGGCGGACTGCCTTTAGGGTTTATAAAGCCCATTCATTCCTAGGAAACATCGAGAGTCGAGCCAAGTATCTTTTTGGGTAATATGCCCCAGCGCCGTCTGATAGGAAGTAAGCGCCGAAGGGTGTGAAAAAGGGTCAGAAGCTGGCGTCAGGAGGCGTGAGCAGTAAAGGCTTCGAACAGGTGTCGTCGCGAGAAGAAGTGCATTAAGGATTGACATGGCAAGGCAATCATGAAGGGGTGTGGCCTAAAAAAGATGCATTCTTCATGAAAGGCCCGAGACTAAGCGGGAAGTTTCATAAAGCTGCAGAATCCAGGCAATTCAAAAGGGCCAAGAATGAGACAGGGCAGGTCAGCAGGAGTGAGTGTCAGATCAGAGAAGTAGCGAGCAGGCCTGTGGGGGTGTTGCTTGCTCGAATCATCCGAGTAAGTAGTTCTGCATAGGTATCTCCTGATCAGATCATCTAACCAAGCGCATCGCGAGAGCTGCGGGGTCATCGCAAACTACGAGGGCACTATGGCCCAAGGGTCGAGTAAGGTTTATGTGCTCCCTTCTTTATTCCTAATCCTATACCATACATAATGCGATTGCAGGGAGAAAAGTGGTGCGGATGAGTAAGCCCAAGGCTAGCAATAACGACCAGATTGACAAAAGCAATTAGGTTGGCATAGGCAAGATGGATGAAAGCGGAAAAGAGCAATTCATCTATACCTTTGCCGTTTGGGGTCCAACTGGTTTCAGACCAGCACCATCGCCACTGGTCTCGGACCGGAGTATCATACCTGGTCCCAGACCAGCACCGTCGCCACCGGTCTCGGACCGGAGTAGCCCCAGACTCTCGCCTCAGTGCGAGTTATAAGTGAGCCCTGTTCTCATGACCAACGACCTTTCAGGTCGGCTCCCATGCGAGAATTAAAAGTGAGCCCTGTGCCCACGCCCAACGACCTTTTAGGTCGATTGTCCCAGACTCTCGCCTCAGTGCGAGTTATAAGTGAGCTCTGTTCTCACGCCCAACGACCTTTCGGGTCGTGTAATACCCACTAAGTTTTTAAGATAAATAAGAGAATGATGAATTTTGCCTTAGAAAAATAATAAGAAGTGAGTTGAAGCAAAAAGAAATAAAATGAAATAAAAAGAAGAGGAGGTCAAGGATTGAACCTTGAACCTCTTATACTATAATTTATAGAATTAATTAGTAGAAACCAATTGGGATAGAGAGAAGATATTGATAGCAAGGAAAGGGAAAGCATGATAAAGATAGGAGTAAAGATCTAAGAAGAGAAAGCAAGAAAAGAGCAAGAGAAAGGCAACTTGCCTTCCTCCTTTCCTCTCTCTTTTCCCTCTCTTGCCGTGACCTTAAATGGAGAATTAAGGGGATTCATTCCCCCTTGTTTCATCATGAATGATGAGAATAAATTAGAAAATAAAATAAATAAAAGAAAATAGAAAAAAAAGGCTAAGGGAGAAGGAAAGCAAAAACCGATTTTGCTACCTCTTCCCCCTTAACATAAAAGAGAATATGTAAAGGGAAAATTCTATTTTCTCTCATTTTTCTCATTCTCTCCTCTCCCTCACCGAACCCTCAGTCCCCTCTCCTCCATCTTCGGCCCCAAGCCAAGGTTTTCACCTAAGAAAGCCTAAGATACAAGGAGGACTTAGCAAGGGAATCAAGGAAAGGGAACTAGAAGAAGAGGCTACTTCTTCCATCACCACACCTTAGATCCACAAGCGAAAAGGATGTAAGCTTCCCTTCACCTGTGGTACAAGGTGTTTTATGTGCTTTTCAGATTTTATGAGGATTAGAAAACCTAGAATAGAACTTAAGAAAAAAATTCGGCCAAAGAAGAGTTTTCAAATCTAGGAAGGTTTAAACAAGTCCTCATTTCATGATATTTTTCTATGCTATGTAGCAAGGTTTTTCCTTCATGTTTTTATACCTATATGATGCTTGGTCAGAGGAGTACCTAACCCTAGAATTTCGGCCAAAAATATTTTAAAGAGGTTAGGGAAATCATTGTTTAACCAAACTAGTACAAGTTTCCCTCCATGAATCACTAAGGGTCTTTTATTGGTTTTTCTTGCTTGAAAGATTACTTGGAACCAAAAGAAATCCACTCATATGTTTCGGCCAAGAAAAGAGCTTAGGGTTAGGAAGACCTTTAAATTTAAGTAACCATGTTTATATGATAGAATATAGAGTTCTCTTAAAGAATTGCATGTTGAATATTGCAAGAAATTCATGAACTCTTCATTAAGATTTTCGGCCATGATAAGATGGATAGCTTAGAAAAGCTTAAACAAAATTTTAACATTCTCAAGACCTCTGGGATATTAAGATATGAAAGTTTTTTAATGCTCTCATGCTTAATTAGGGTATAGAGAATTTAGTTACATGATATATGACATGTAAGATCACAAGGGTCCTAGCTTGTTTATGAACCAAATTTGTATATGATGTTCTTAGTAATTTTTGCCATGAAACTTACTTAAGTTTTCCATGCTTTAGGCCACTTAAAACCTAGTTTAGAGATTGGTAGGTTTCGGCCATGAGGAAAAATAAAAGAAAAAGGAAAGAAAACTAGGAAGCCTAAGACACAATTCACATGTATGTTTATTATGCTTGTCTTTATACATGCTATGAAACTTGTATGACTTCCTATGCTTTTAGGCTCTTTGAAGCAAATTTAACCACTAATGAGTCTCGACCAAGTAGGGTTTAAATGACCTAGAGGCCTTAGAATTGAAACCAATTGTGTTAAAAATGCTTCTTATGGAAATATGATAATATGTTGATTGAGTCACATGCTTGTATAATTTTTCCATGACCTAAATGGACCATTGTATGTTTCGGCCATGAAGGGATAGATGCCCTAGAAACCCTAGAACAAAAATTAAATATGCTCATGTCACTCTACATGAAATATGATAAGTAGAATGCCAAAGTTCTCATGCTATATGTTGTTTAATGACCTAAAATGAGGCTAGGGTAAGTTTCGGCCATACCCATTGTATGATGCCTTATTATGAATTTATACATGATGTTAGTTCAAGTTCACATGCTTGTATGCTTGCTTTTAGCCCTAATGAATACTTGTTAAATTTCGGCCATGACATATGTTAAGGACTTGAAGAACTTAGGAACTAGCTCAAATAGGCTTACTATGTTACTTGGAAAAAAATGCTATAAATATGGTTTAAGGTTTCCATGCTTTCATGACATTTGGGACCTTGTTTCACACCTGATAGGGTTCGGCCACATGAAGTTTAGGGACTTGGAGAACTTAGAAACCAAGTTAATCATGCTTATAATGCTTCCTATGAAATTGATGTGATGATAATTTAGGTTCCACATGCTTGGAGGTTGTTTTTACCTAAATTGAGATCTAAGGGGGGTTCGGCCATGATAAGAACCCAAGGGATTAGGAAGCTTAGAACCCAAGCTAACTATGTTACCATGTTTCTTATGATAGTATAATCACATGATACACCCTTATGCTTAAACATGTATGCCTGTGATTTATACTTTCCATGATATGATATGTGGATATAAATATGCATGCTTTGATGACATGCTATGTGCTTAAAATATGCATGCTTTCATGATATGCTATGTGGATACAAAATATGCATGCTTTGATGATATGCTATGTGCTTAAAATATGCATGCTTTCATGATATGCTATGTGGATAGAAATATGCATACTTTGATGATATGCTATGTGCTTAAAATATGCATGCTTTCATGATATGCTATGTGGATAGAAATATGCATGCTTTGATGATATGCTATGTGCTAAAAATATGCATGTTTTCATGATATGCTATGTGGATAGAAATATGCATGCTTTGATGATATGCTATGTGCCTAAAATATGCATGCTCTCATGATATGCTATGTGGTGAAATTATGCATGCTTTTATGACATGATGTATGCCTAAGTGATGAATACTTTTTATGACATGATGTATGCCTAAGTGATGCATACTTTTATGACATGATGTATGCCTAAGTGATGCATACTTTTTATGACATGATGTATGCCTAAGTGATGCATACTATTTATGATATGATGTATGCCTAAGTGATGCATACTTTTATGACATAATGTATGCCTAAGTGATGCATACTTCTATGATATGCTAAGTGATTAAATGATGCATTTTTATACATGCTACTTTGCTTTGTAAGGCTTGTACTAAGGGTGGGCTCCTAATCAGCCCCTAGGCCTTTGGCTGTGTGATCCAGGCTAGTAAAAATAAAGGGATGGGCTCCTTAGTACGCCCCTAGGTCTATGGCTGTGTGATCCTGACCTAGTTCCTAGTATGATTCAAGACTTGCTACCTTGGATATACTTAGGAAGCGCGCTTATCTACGTGATTTATCTATGTGTGGTACAAGCCGGGGCCCTGATTATGTTGATATTATGTTCAAGTATATATGTAAGAAGAAATGATTTTAAAGATCATGAGACATACACATGTTTTTCGGATACATGTTTTAAAAATCATATTGCATATACCTTATGATCATGTTGTGATGATGCTATGATTTATGATATGCCATGATTAGATACGATTATGTTATGTTTCATGCTATGCTTTAAGAGCTTGATATGCCATGCCACCTTATGATGATACTATGATATGCCATGATTAGATATGATCATGTTATGTTTCATGCTATGCTTTAAGAGATGATATGTCATGACTAGTTATGATTTTGTTATGTTGCATGATATGCTTAAAGAGTATGATGTGTTATGCCATGACTAGTTGAGATCATGTTATGTTGAGACATTCTTTGATTATGTGATGATTTTCGGTTTTAGTGAGTAGGAAAGGAACTTACTGAGCCATGAGTGCTCATAGCTTACTTTCCTTGTACCACAGATAAAGGAAAAAGCTGGATGAGCTAAAGGAGCAGCAGGAGAGGCAAGGAGATGTGTGTGGCAATGGCTAGGCAACCAAATAAGAACCTGCTCTAAAAACTTTTAAAGAACTATGCTTTGGTATCATGAATTGTAGTATCGTATGTGTGACTTGATGTTATGTTTCTACTGATTTTGATATCATGTTATTGCTGCCATGATAGTGTAGTTCAGATTTGATGAAAAGAAAAACAAAAGAAAAGTTTTTATTAAACTAAGAAAATTATTTTAAGTCTTCCGCTGTTTTAAAAAGAAAAATTTGTACATGGAATATCGTTGCCCAGTCCCTTAAGGTTAGCAGGGAGGGCGGGCGTTACAGGTCGGCTCCCATGCGAGAATTAAAAGTGAGCCCTGTGCCCACGCCCAACGACCTTTTAGGTCGGTAGCCCCAGACTCTCGCCTCAGTGCGAGTTATAAGTGAGCCCTGTTCTCACGACCAACGACCTTTCAGGTCGGCTCCCATGCGAGAATTAAAAGTGAGCCCTGTGCCCACGCCCAACGACCTTTTAGGTTGGTTGTCCCAGACTCTCGCCTCAGTGCGAGTTATAAGTGAGTCCTGTTCTCACGACCAACGACCTTTCAGGTCGGCTCCCATGCGAGAATTAAAAGTGAGCCCTGTGCCCACGCCCAACGACCTTTTAGGTCGGTTGTCCCAGACTCTCGCCTCAGTGCGAGTTATAAGTGAGCTCTGTTCTCACGCCCAACGACCTTTCGGGTCGGCTCCCCTGCGAGAATCAAAAGTGAGCCCGGCGCCCACGCCTAACGACCTTTCAGACTGATATGCCTCACGCTAAGCAGAGCGTCTTCAAATAATCAGGTCAACTACATCTGATCTTGTTTTAGCTCCTTTATGCAAATTGCAAATATGCAAGATACTGAATACGGGAGGTCATCCACCATACCCATAAAGCATCAATATTAATTGCGAAATCAGGATTTGCCCATTCATTACAGTTTTAATTTTCAAGTATTATACTGGTTTGATTATCCAAAATTCATAAAAATCAGTCATGATGCAACTCTTGTCTCTTACATACGGGCCAGTGTCTAAGAATGCTTGCTAGATGAAAATCGATCAGGAAAGACTATGTAGGAAAAGGACAAATATACAAGTATAGTAGCACAACTCGATAAGTGGGCGATACAGCTGAGGCTACAAGAAGGAACGTCCCGCGGGTCAGGAGCCACTGAGACAACTATAACCCGGACTAGCTTTAACTCGGGGAAAGGATTGGTTATGGAGTGTGAGCACTGCCGTGTGAAGAAATGTCTAGGGACTCAGAGCCTCTGGGGCGTTCAAAGCTCGAGCCAGCTCCGCATGTAAGGATGTGATGACTGCTTGTTGCTGAGCGATCGTGTCTTGCTTGGCGTTAAGGCTTGCGCGAAGGAGAGATATCTCCGTCTCGTGCTCTCGTTGCAAATGTTCTTGGAGGCTAAGTTGGTGTTGCAGGCTAGATTGGTATTCCTCCTTCATCGCCTTTTCCGCATGCACGCGAGATTTTGCAAGACGATACAGGGCGTCCATATCATGCAGGGCGGCCAGCCCGGGACATACGTTCCAGTTAACGTTCCTTCTCGGCAAGGCATAAGGTGAGTTGATCTCGCCGCATTTGGGAGGAGGGTTGATCAACCTCATCAGAAGAAGGAGAATGCATTGCGTGGGGAAGAAACTGGTGGAACGTGGGTTATCAAAAGAAAGTAGGAAAGCGTGAAAGAAGAAGGATAGAATAAACAAGTGACTGTAAGGCTCTTTAAAAAGAGGGTGGGTACCCAAGTCAAAGCAACTACATGGGCACGGTACCCCAAGCAACTGGTAGAGCAATTAAGGAGGCATGGTATCCCAGGCGAGGAGACACAAAGGTTGGTACGTGAGGCAGGAAGCAGAGGGCGCAGAAGGTATGGTAAGACATAGAGATATGCTGAGGTCACAAAGATATGCTGAGATCTTAGAGATGTGCTGAGGTCTAGTCAGTCAGACTGTCGTCCTCCTTCGACTAGACTTGTGGGGGAGGCTTGTGATACGGCTGGCAATGGAGGGGCCCAAAAGGAAAGGGTGAGAAGGGTCAAGGCCATATAGCGGTCAAAAGTCCAGATGATGTGGCAGTCAATAGTCAAGGTGACTTGACAGTCATTAGTCAAAGCTGACTAGGTAGTCAAAGTCAAGCATATGGGGTAGTCAGAGGTCAGACAGACTTGTCGATCAAGGGGGCAAAGTAGTTGAAAGACAAAGGGAGACGACTGGCGGAACACAGGGTACAGGTCGGGATCGGCAGAGCTGTGTAGAGACAGCTCGATCTACAGGCCTACGGTCGAGGGCCAGGAAATACAAAGTGCAGGGTATAGGTCGGGATCGGCAGAGCTGTTTAAAGGCAGCTCGATCTACAGGCCTACGGTCGAGGGCCAGGAAATACAAAGGATCTGCAGAGCTGTTTAGAGACAGCTCGATCTACAGGCCTACGGTCGAGGGCCAGGAAATACAAAGTGCAGGGTACAGGTCGGGATCTGCAGAGCTGTTTAAAGGCAGCTCGATCTACAGGCCTATGATCGAGGGCTAGGAAATACAAGGTACAGGGTACAGACCGGGATCGACAGAGCTGTTCGGAGTCAGCCCGACTGGCAGGTGACGCTTAGAGGCTGGATCTGATCGGAGGATGCGAGGCAGATGCAGGCCACAATAGATCGGATGAACTAAGCCGTGCGAAAGTCGGAGAATCACAATTGTCCGTCAAGGGGTAATCATTACATACCAGCGATCTGTGCGAAGGCGAAGGTTTCTAAACGAAAAGATGTCCTCATAACCAATAGCAGCTTGACAGATGTCCTTCATTACAAGACAAAACCCATGTGTAAAGGCGGAGGTTCCTAAACAAGAAGATGCTTTCACAACCAATAGCAGCACGACAGGTGTCCGGGACTACACGACAAAGCCCAGCGTCTAACGCTTTCTGACATAGTTGCAGGTTCTAGAAGCGAGGCGGGTGCATAAAAAGGGGGAGGATTCTTCGTACGCGAGGACGCTCTCTCTGGGCACTTTTTTCCACAACTTTTCACTTTCAGTCGTTTTTGCTTCTCTTTGCGTTTTTCTGGGGAAAAAGGACCTGACTTGAGCGTCGGAGGGCCTGACCCGGGGACTTTTTCCCTGGCTTCTGGTCTCTAACGTGAGGGGGGTGGGGAGATCGTCTGAGTGTGTGCAGGGGCCTGCAGCATTGTCAGCTGCCCGTGGGAGCCGGATCACCCATGACTTTTCGTCAACAACCAGGCCGTCGCGACCAGCCTTCGTCCGACTCAGCTTTCGGACAGGATCACTTATCTTGGCCAAAACTTGCAAGACAAATTCCTAGGTTTTTCAAACAACCTTTAAACATAAAAGCATACGAGAGCTACTTATACTGCAGGTGAGGTAATACTTACATCCTTTCACTAAGAAAAATACCCTTGTTTGAGAAGTTTGCCTAAGAAGAAGATCCCCTTTAGCTTGGTTTCGGCAAATGAAGGAAAATGATTGGGAATTCGGTGGAAGAAGAGAGGAGGAAATAGAGAGAAGACAAAATGAACTTTTCCCTTCCTTTCTCTTATTTATGCCAAAATGAAGGAAGAAGGCAAAACCATCTTCTCATTGGGAAGGAAGAAGGAAACTCAAACTTCTCCTTCTAAGTGAAGGGGCCTTCACCTTAACTACAATCTCCCTTCTTTTCCTAACAGCACACCCCTGCTGGGGCTACTGGTTATCACTTGAAATCACTTACCAAGAGGTTCAAGATTCAAACCTTGGTTATGCATCTTTTTGGTTCTATTTCCTTTTTATTTTTGAAAAATCTACATAAATTCTATTTTAATCATGGAAAAATTCATAAAATTGCTAGGTATCCTATGGGTGTTACAAAGATTAGGTAGATCATTTACATGGAACAATCCTTACAAAGAAACCAAAACTCCTAGTACATTCCCTTTATCGTCACCCTTATTTTTGTTTCTTATTCTTTCATTTCTTGTTTGCATTTTATAGTCATACTTAGCTTTTGAAAACCAATTGAATAGTTGTTTGGCTTATTCGCATTGATACATATTTAGTGCATATTCCAGTCCCTGTGGATACGATATTTTTTATTATTATTTATGACATTTCCGTACACTTGCGAAACATCAACAAGTTTTTGGTGCCGATGTTGGGGACTGCGCTATAACATTAGAGATTGTCAATTAAGTTAGACTAAACATGACTTACTTTTCTTTTCATTAGCATAGTTGTAACTAATCTTTAGAATTCTGTTTTTATAATTTTTTCTTGTATAACTTTCTACTTCTTGTCAATTCTTTTTGTTGCAATTCTAATTCTGCATTTTTTATTTCTAACATTCTAGTCTAACTTTTTTCTGTTTTTCTTTTGATTTAGTTTCTTTCTTCTTTTTTTTTTTAAACATATCTTGCAATATTGCTCTTGTGTATGTGAAGATCAAACGTCGTAAAGGCCTCAAGAATAACAAGAACTTATAAGCACATTAGTTGATTAGCATATGAATTATTCTAGATATTTTTCTTTTTCCTTTTGTCTTTTCTTTCTTGTTTTCATTATGCACTTTCTTGCTTAAAATTTAAATTCTGCATTTTCTTTCTTGCTTTCCATATTGTATTTTATTACTTGTCTTTGATTCTTTTTATAATTTTTTTCCTTGAATATCCATGAGCACTAACATGTCAAGCAGGCCCATGAGAAATTTTTCTACACCCTTTTTCTGCAAGATTTTTATCTCCCATTGTGCAACCTCAAATTGAAGCAGAAAGTTTTTGTCACGCCCCTAGAGGAGTCTCTACCAGACAAAAATCTGGCAGTATCTCCCCTGTACCGGTGACAATCTGAAGCATAAATACATACAAAATATACATCAACCACATGCAGCTGTACACAACCACGCAGTTTATATTCAGCCCACTCGGCTGGAATATAATAAAACACAACCACACAGTTATATATATATACAATGAACAGCCCACTCGATGCATTAAAAATCAACACAGTGGAAAAACGATCACGGAAAGCCCAATACAACACAAATTAACACACTGCTAGCCGGCTAGGCTTTATACAACAACCACAACAACAAATACAACAACACATCAAATACAACAAATACCAAATACAAATAAAATATATACAAAACCCGAAACAGTCTTCGAATGTGACATAGGACCCGGCAGACAGGATACTCCAAGCGACACACCAACCATCTACCTGCTACCTGAAAACATAAAGGTACAACTGCGGTGGTGAGTATAGGTAACTCAGCGGGTAATAGACAGAATAGTGCATGGTCCATTAATAAACATGGAGATTAAAGTATACAGACTCAGAGAATAAAGAACATGATCATATTAACATATCCAAGAAACATAACTACCAGTATCAGTCTATCTCACATAGTATAACGGTCATAACTAACATACCAAAAACTGCACATACTACAACTGACAAAATGATAAACATATACCCAATCTGGAAATGACACAGTACAAGGATTAGTAGACTCACCGAATCTGTAACAAACCCACTCATGACACTTGTGTAATATAAATACAACTGTATATACATGTAAAATAAATGACATGTATGCAAAATAACAACCATATGCAACAAACATATCTCAAACAAGTGCAACAACCACAATCACAAGCATCTATTATCTACTAGGCATGTATGCAAATATATCTCCAAAGATGCACCGCGCATCATATGCAAAAATGCGTATGCATGCTCTTATTGGGTTTTTCGGGCCGCGAAAACCGCTTTTTCACATCGCGGAAATCGCGAAAGCCCCGCCACCAGATCCGTACGAAGAATAAAACTTCGAAAACATTACGAGTACGAGTTTACAAACTCTAGATCTACATTAGAGTATGAGTTTTACCCTTGATGCGTGCCTTTCGCAAATCCCGCTCGTCCAATGGTGCCGGATCTCAAGATTGTCAAAGTAGACAACCATCTAGAAGTATCCACACAAACACAAGAAGGAGATCACCAGACTAAAGTGTGCTAGCACCTTAGTAGGGTTCGGCAAGATGAGGAGAGGGAGAGAAGAATTGGAGCAAGGAAGAAGATGAGAGTTATACATGCAAAATGAAAACTTATTCATGCAATTTATGTGGCTGGCCACATTAAGAGGTGTTGTAACCTCCATGGAATGCTAAGAGTCACAACTCTTGGTAACTCCCATGAGGTGGCATCCCACTTAAGCAACCATGATGATGTGGAGCATCATCATTGTCCCACTCAATGCCAACTCACCAATGAGGTGGCATAAAGTCAAGTCAACTTGACTCTTTATCTTCCTCTCAAGTCAAGTCAAACTTGACTTAATCTCTCTCATGGTTGATCTAATCCAACCATTTAATTCAAGCCAATTTAATATAATGAATCTAATTCATTTAATTAAATTGATTCAATGAGTCATAATCTAAATTAGACTCATTGAACATATGAATTAACTTGAGTCCAACTCAATTAGCCCAATTAGGATTACTCTTAATCCAATTTGATTCATCAAATGAATCTAATCCTCTTGGTTCATCATATGAACCTAATCTCCATCTAATTGTCCTTAGTGTGTGACCCTATAGGTTCTTGTAACGTTGGCAATGCCCCTAAACCCATTTAGGAGCATAAGTAATGAGCGGTATCTAGCAATACATCATTACTACCCAAGTTACAAGAATGTTGAGATGCAACAACACCTTGTCACTACTAATTGTGACTCCTCACAATATATGACAAGTGTCCTTCTATCCAAGACATCTAGATTGATCAATATGAGGCATAGACCGTGTCATCTTCTGACCAATCTAAATCTTGATCTCCAAGTAAACTCAATAAATCAAATGAGCTCAATATCTCATATTGACTCATTTGGGCATGGTCATGCACTTCGTGGTCTCACTCTATCAAGAATATCGATGTCGCTCCCATCATATAGGAGGGATAGATCCCATCTACATCACTCAAATCCCTCTGCATAATTCGTTACATACCCAGTAATCGCCTTTATAGTCCACCCAGTTACGGGTGACGTTTGACGAAACCAAAGTACATAACTCCTTATGTAGGGATCCATGGTGACTTCAGGTTCAAGGACTAGTAGTCATACTAATAGCCACATGAGAAAGTATATGACACTCATATAACAATCCATGATACTTTCTTATGGTGGGTCATTCAGTATATATTCTCCAATGCATACCCATGTGCCAACTTGATATCTCTATATCCATGACTTATGAGATCAAGTCATCGAGTTGACCTACTTGCTAGTCTTATTGCATTAACATTGTCCCTGAATATTAATACTCGACTAGAATTGATTAAGAGTAGTGTTCCCTATATCATCTGACTATCGGTTCAACTAACCGATTGATATAGGTGAGAACCTTCTACTCAAGGACGCTATTATACTTAGTTTATTTGACACCAATACAAGTAAGTATAATAACCAAAAACAAATGCCTTTATTTTTATAAAAATATGATACAACAAGTCCATAATACAATCATCAAATGATTGGTTCTAGGGCTCTAACTATCAATCTCCCACTAGCACTAGTGCCAATCAGTGTAGGCTCTAAGCCCCAATGACCTAGAGTGACCATCATACTTCCTCTGTGGCAAAGCCTTGGTCAAGGGATCTGCGATGTTAGCCTCTGTAGGTACTCTGCATATCTTCACATCTCCTCTTTCGATAATCTCTCGAATGAGATGGAACCGCCGTAGTATGTGTTTGGTCCGCTGGTGTGAGCGAGGTTCCTTCGCCTGTGCTATAGCTCCATTGTTGTCACAATAGAGCTCAATAAGGTCAGCGATACTGGGAACCACCCCATGTTCAGTGATGAACTTGCGAATCCAAACTGCCTCCATTGCTGCCTCTGATGTAACAATGTACTCGCCCTCTGTCGTAGAATCAACTACTGTGTCCTACTTCGAACTCTTCTAGCTCACAGCACCACCATTTATGCAAAATACGAACCCTGACTGTGATCGATAATCATCCTGATCGGTCTGGAAGCTGGCATCACTGTAACCCTTTACAGCTAGCTCATCATTGCCTCCATATATCAAGAAATATTCTTTATTCCTTCTTAAGTACTTAAGAATATTCTTGACCGCTATCGAGTGACTTTCACCTGGATCTGACTGGTATCTGCTCATCATGCTCAAAGCAAACGAGACATCAGGTCGAGTACATAGCATGACGTACATGATAGATCCTATGGCTGAGGTATAAGGGATCTGATCCATGCAGTCTCTCTCCTCTCTAGAAGAGGGACCTTGAGTCTTTGAAAGACTAACGCCATGTGACATCGGCAGAAATCCCTTCTTGGAGTTCTGCATGGCAAACCATAGGAGTACCTTGTCAATAAATGTACTCTGACTTAGGTCAAGCAATCTCTTAGATCTATCTCTATAGATCTGTATCCCTAGAATGCGGGATGCCTCACCTAAGTCCTTCATTGAAAAGCAAATCCCTAGCCAAGTCTTGACAGACTGAAACAAAGGGATGTCCTTCCCAATGAGTGGTATATCATCCACATACAATATGAGGAAGACAACTATATCCCCTACAACCTTCTTGTAGACACAAGGCTCTTCATTCTTGATGAAACCAAACTGTTTGATTGCATCATTAAATCGAAGATTCCAGCTCCAAGAAGCTTGCTTTAGTCCATAAATGGACCTATGCAGCTTGCATACTCTGCTAGTATGCTGTGGATCTACAAACCCTCAGGTTGTGTCATGTACACATCCTCGAGCAGGTTTCCATTCAGAAACACGGTTTTGACATCCATCTGCCATATCTCATATTCATGGTATGCTGCAATAGCAAGCATGATCCGAATAGATTTAAACATCGCTACTGGAGAAAAGGTTTCATCATAGTCAATACCATGAATCTGCTTGAAACCTTTTGCTACCAAGCGACCCTTATAGATAAGTCCATCCATGTTAGTCTTTCTCTTAAAGACCCACTTACACCCAATGGGTTTTACCCCTTCAGGTGGATCAACCAAAGTCCATACTTGGTTGGTGTACATGGATTCCATCTCGGATCTTATGGCCTCTAGCCATTTCTCGAAATCTGGTCTCATCACAGCTTCCTGATAGGTGGTAGGCTCATCTTCTATGAGCACAACATCATCATGGTCAGACAAGAGAAATGAGTATCTCTCAGGCTGACGACGTACCCTATCAGACTTGCGAAGAGGTATGTCTACTTGAACTGGTTGTTGTTCCTCAACTCTTTATGGAACAACATCATCCACAACACTTTGTGGTTCCAGTTCAACTTCCATCGAGCCTTCAGTGCTTTGGTCCGCATCTTGAACTTCTTCAAGATCGAACGTGCTCCCACTAGTCTTTCTAGAAACAAAGTCCCTTTCTAGAAAGACCCTAGTCTTTGCCACAACTACCTTGTGCTGACTGGGAATGTAGAAGTAATATCCCTTAGTTTCCTTGGGATATCCTATAAAGTAGCACTTGTTAGATTTGGGTCCCAATTTGTTTGAGACTTGACGTCTAACGTAAGCCTCACAACCCCAAATCCTCATGAATGACACATGGGCATCTCTCCCAGTCCATATCCCATATGGTGTCTTTATCACGACCTTGGATGGAACTCGGTTGAGTATAAAAGCTGCCGTGTTTAGAGCATAGCCCCAAAGGAATGTCGAAAGATCTGTGTGGCTCATCATAGATCTTACCATATCTAATAGGGTACGATTCCTCCTTTCGGAAACACCATTCCACTGTGGTGTTCCAGGAGGAGTGAGTTGGGATAGAATCCCACACTCAGCTATATAGTCACGAAACTCATGGCTAAGGTATTCTCCACCTCGATCTGATCGAAGTATCTTAATACTCTTACCAAGCTGGTTTTGTACTTCATTCTTGAATTCTTTGAACTTTTCAAAGGATTTTGACTTATGTGTCATCAAGTACACATAACCATATCTACTGAAGTTATGAGTAAATGTAATGAAGTACCTATAACCGCCTCTAGCAGCGACATTTAAAGGGCCACATATATCACTATGTATGAGTCCTAACAAATCAGTCGCTCTTTCGCTGTGCCCACTAAAGGGAGTCTTGGTCATCTTGCCTAGTAGGCATGACTCACACGTCTCATAAAATTCAAAATCAAATGAGTCCAGCAAACCATCCTTATGGAGTTGGGATAAGCGCTTGTCATTTATATGACCTAAGCGACAGTGCCAAAGATAGATTTGGTTCAAGTCATTTGACTTGAACCTCTTGGTATTTATGTTATAGATAGAGCTTTCAAGATCTAGAATGTAGAGTCTGTTCATCAGAGGTGCACTACAATAGAACATATCTTTTAAATAAACAGAACAACATTTGTCCTTTATAACAAAAGAGAAACCTTTCTTGTCCAAACAAGAAACTGAAATTATGTTCTTAGTTAATGCAGGCACATAACAATAATCATCCAACTCTAATACAAGCCCAGAGGGCAGAGATAGAAAATAAGTCCCTAAGCAACAGCAGCAACCCGTGCTCCATTGCCTAAATGTAGGTTCACCTCGTCTTTCGCCAATGCCCTGCAATTTCTCAGTGCCTTCACATTAGTACAAATGTGAGAAACACATCCGGTATCTAATACCCATGATGAAGAAATAGATAGATTGACTTCTATAACATATATACCTGAAGTGTAAGTCTCACTTCGCTTCTTCTTAAGATATTCCATGTACACCTTGCAGTTCCTCTTCCAGTGCCCGGTCTGACCGCAGTGGAAGCAGGTAGCATCCTTGGCGACCCCTCCTTTAGGCTTTAGCGCCTTGCCTTTGCCCTTGGCTTGGGACTTTCCTTTACCTTTGGGATTGCCCTTGCCCTTGTATTTCTGAACCATTAGAACAGAGTGAGTCTTTGCCTTCTTAAGGTTCAGCTCAGCAGTTCTTAACATGATAAGCAGCTCGGGCAGTGGCTTGTCAATTTCGTTCATATTGTAGTTTAGAACAAACTGACTATAGCTATCCGGCAATGATTGCAAGATCAGGTCAGTGGCCAGCACTTGGCCAACCGGGAATCCCAACCTCTGTAGGTTTTTTATGTACCCAATCATTTTGAGTACATATGGGCCTACGGGAGCCCCATCTGACATCTTGCACTTAAAATAATGCCCTTGAGATCTCAAATCTCTCATGCCTCGCTGGTTCTTGATACAGTTGACGAAGATGTTCAACCATATCATAAGCGCCCATCAACTCGTGTTGCTTCTGAAGCTCAGAGTTCATGGTCGCGATGTTAGTTAGAGCCCTAGAGACAATCATTTGATGATTGTATGGACTCATGTATATCATATTCTTATATTAATAAAGGCAATAGTTTGGTTATTATGCTTATTTGTTTTAGTGCCAAATAAACTAAGTATAGTAACGTCCTTGAGTAGAGCGTTCTTACCTATATCAATCGATTGGTTGAATCGATAGTGAGATGATATAGGGAACACTACTCTTAATCATTCCTAGTCGAGTATTAACATTCAGGGACGATGTTAATGTAATAATACTAGCATGTAGGTCAACTCGATGACTTGATCTCACAAGTCATGGATATGGAGATATCAAGTTGACACATGGGTATATATTGGAGAATGTATATTGAATGACCCGCCATGAGAAAGTATCATGGATCGTTATATGAGTGTCATATACTTTCTCATGTGGCTATTAGTATGACTATTAGTCCTTAGACCTGAAGTCACCATGGATCCCTACATAAGGAGTTATGTACTTTGGTTTCGTCAAACGTCACCTGTAACTGGGTGGACTATAAAGGCGATTACTGGGTATATAACGAATTATGCAGAGGGATGTGAGTTATGTAGATGGGATCTATTCCTCCCATATGACGGGAGCGACATCGCTATTCTTGATAGAGTGAGACCACTAAGTGCATGGCCATGCCCAAATGAGTCAACATTAGATGTTGAGCTCATTTGATCGAGTGCGTCTACTTGGAGTTCAAGATTTAGATTGATTAGAGGATGACACGGTCTATGCCTCACATTGATGATGTCTAGGATAGAAGGACAATGTCACATATTGTGAGGAGTCACAATTAGTAGTCACAAGGTGATGTTGGATCTCAACATTTTTTTGTAACTTGGGTAGCAATGATGTATTGCTAGATGCCGCTCATTGCTTATGTTTCTAAAAGAGTTTAGAAACATTGCCAACGTTACAAAAACCTATTGGGTCACACACAAAGAACATGTGGATGGAGATTAGGTTCATATGATGAACCAATAGGATTAGGTTCATATGATGAACCAAAGATTGGATTCGAATTAGACTTATTGAGTTAGACTCAATTAGATTCAATTGTTGAATGAGTCTAATTTACATTTGATTCATTGAGTCAATTTATATTAATGAATTGAGATTCATTAAATTAAAATTGACTTGAATCAAAGCTTGGATTTAACTCAACAAGGAAGAGATTGGGTCAAGTTTGACTTGACCAAATTGGAAGTTGAAACATCAAGTTTGACTTGATGCATTGCCACATCATGTAGGTTGACTCATCCTACATGGCATGACACATAGTTGCCACATCACCTCCACCTCATGAGGTGTGCCACCTCATTGGAGGTTACACTCTCCTTTCTTTAATGTGGCCGGCCACATTAATGAGAGGAGTTATGTGGCCGGCCACACTTAATGGTGTGGAGTTTTTTCATTTGTGTGTATTGATGTGGTTTTATTATATCATCTTCCTTCTTGCTTCCTCTCTCCATG
The DNA here is from genome assembly GCF_018446385.1 of Zingiber officinale. Lineage (NCBI taxonomy): Eukaryota > Viridiplantae > Streptophyta > Magnoliopsida > Zingiberales > Zingiberaceae > Zingiber > Zingiber officinale. Next base: position 163,856 of record NW_024589955.1, on the reverse strand, counting down.
GCTGATGGTTGCCGTGCACTTCATTGGGAGGAGAGGTGTGAGTTAAGTCCAAGACAATAAGAGAGTGTGAAGGTCACAAAGGAGAAGACTACTAGAGGAGTGGTGAGATTCTTCTTGTTTTCTCTTCTTTTCTCTTCTTTCCAATCCCATCCGAGAGCATCTAGAGAGTGCTAGCACACTTGTGGTGCTCTCTCTTCCATCCTTGAGAGTTAGAGAACTCTCCTTGTTCGTGTGGATACCGAGAGAGGAGTGTCTACATTGACACTCTCGAGATCCAATGCTTCCTTGGACGAGCGGGACTAAACGAAGGGCACGCTTCAAGGGTAAACACTTTTTCTTGTAGATATAAGTAGTAGATCGGTTTTTGAACTCGTACAAGAAATAGTTTTTCGAATTTTGTATACGAATCTTTGCACGGATCTACGGCTTTGGGTCCTTCGGGGTTTCCGCGACGCGAAAAAGCGGTTTTCGCGGTCCGAAGAACCCAACAGTGGTATCAGAGCCACGTGCAAAGACTTGTACGAGTTAGTTTTTGGTTTTTGGAAAAAAAAAAAAAACTTCTGTGATTTTCTGTAAAACTTCAATTTTTATGTTTTTATGGGTAATTTTTCCTTATAGGCGAAGCACAAGTGTCTCGACACTTGTAGGCTTCGGCTATCGGGAAGAATTTTCCCAAACGGCTTCGTTTCGACCCAAAATCATTTGGGACAGCGGACTCAGGTGCCTTTAGATCGCAACGGAGCAACTCACGATGATTAGATCGTGGGTAGGGGCGCTGCCCCTAACCCCGCAAGGGGATTTGCTCCGCGATCGCACCCGAAATCGCTAAAAATGAACCCGTCGGGAAGATTTTTCCGAAACGGTAATGTCTCGGCCCAAATCATTTTGGAACAGTGGGTTTGGGCGCTGTTGGATCGCAATGGGACCCTCGCGATGGTTAGATCGCGGGTAGGGGCGCTGTCCCTGGCCCCGCAAGGGGATCCGTTCCGCGATTGCGCCCGAAACCGCTAACCGGGACCGCCGGGAAATTTTACTTGTAAAATTGTAAAAAATTAATTTTAAAATTATAGAAAATAAGAAAATATATAATTTTGAATTATATATTAATTTTGTGATAGTCATGGCCCAAAACCCAATATGATTGGTTGTGTTGTAATTCATAATACGGCCTGCGTGTCGTGATGTGTTTTCGCGTGTTGTATTTATTATTCGCGACCTGCGTGTCATCTTTTATTCTTGTTGTAAATTAGATTTAGACTCGAATGTAACTCGAGTTTCAAATTGTAATGTACAAATTGGAGCGGTGGAGGGTCCACACGAGACGGAGTTCCGAGGCGGGCACGAGCAACACAAGGTGGTCAAAGGGAGGAGCTTGGAGAAGTTGTTGACCCTAGGTTGACCATTCGATCTTCTCATTAGCTTGAGAAGATCGTAGTAGGGCCATGACTAAATCACAAATAGATTAATTAATTAATTGTTATGTATCTGATGCATGTTTAATAGTTAATTAATTAATTAGTGCCTTAACGATTAGATTAGATCTAAGTCGTGCACATGATGCACCCTTGCGATTAGATTAGATCTAAGTCGTGCACAAGATGCATCCTTCTCGATTAGATTAGATCTAGATCGAACCAACTCTAAATGCCTAACCGTGCCGTGATACCTATCACTACCTCGATCACATGTATTGTTGAATCTGCCAAAGCAGAGCAATACATATTATCTTGGTAGGGTACGGAGGGACAATCTTGGTCCCGCCTATCAACGCATGGGTTAATACAAACTCAATTAGATTGAGTATTCCTAGTTACTCGGTTGGATCGAGTCAACTATAGGCATTATTCCAACGGTTGGAAAAGATAGGTCAAAATCACATCTATATTAACTCTCGGGCGTATTAGCCAAAGCTAACTCGAGTTTTAATATAAATGCGGATATTGATTCTATAAACAAGAGTTGCATAGAGATGTAATTGGTAATCGTTACCTACCGATCATACTAAGCCTTGGGCGTATTAGCCAAAGCTAACTCAAGGGTTAGTATGATGTGGATCTTGTCCCACAAGAATTATAGTATTCAGTGGGAGCATCATTTAATTAAAGGCCTAATTAAATGTTTTAAAGAATATGATATTTATTTCTGCAAATTTTCTATTGTAGATAACCATGACGTCAAATACGAACACTTTCTCCCTGCGATCTGTCCTTGAGAAGGACAAGCTCAACGGAGCGAATTTCCTGGACTGGTACAGGAACTTGAGAATAGTTCTCACCGAGGAGCGTAAGCTGTACGTTCTGGAGCAGCCTATTCCTGAGGCTCCTCCTGCCAATGCCCCGCGAGCCGACAAAGATGCTTATAAGAAGCATCAAGACGACGCATTAGATGTGTCCTGTCTATTGCTCGCGACCATGAACTCAGAGCTTCAGAAGCAACATGAGTTGATGGGCGCTTACGATATGGTTGAGCATCTTCGCCAACTATATCAGGGACAAGCGAGGCATGAGAGATTTGAGATCTCGAAGGCACTGTTTCAGTGCAAGATGTCAGACGGGGCTCCTGTAGGTCCTTATGTACTCAAGATGATTGGGTACATAGAGAATCTACAAAGACTGGGGTTCCCAATTGGCCAAGAGCTGGCCACTGACTTGATCTTGCAGTCCTTGCCAGATAGCTATAGTCAATTCATTCTGAACTATAACATGAACGAGATTGACAAGCCACTGCCCGAGCTACTTAGTATGTTACGAACTGCTGAGATTAACCTTAAGAAGGTTAAGCCCATTCTGATGGTTCAGAAGCACAAGGGCAAGGGCAAGCCCAAAGGTAAGGGAAAGTCCCAAACCAAGGGCAAAGGCAAGGCACTGAAGCCTGGAGGAGGGGTCGCCAAGGATGCTACCTGCTTCCACTGCGGTCAGACCGGGCACTGGAAGAGGAACTGCAAGGTATACTTGGAGGATCTTAAGAAGAAGCGAAGTGATACTTCCACTTCAGGTATATATGTTATAGAAGTCAATCTATCTATTTCTACATCTTGGGTATTAGATACTGGATGTGCTTCTCACATTTGTATTGATGTGCAGGCGCTGAGAAATAGCAGGACATTGACAAAGGGCGAGGTAGACCTACGAGAAGGCAATGGAGCACGGGTTGCTGCTGTTGCTGTAGGGATTTACTTTCTATCTCTGCCCTCTGGGCTTGTACTAGAGTTAGTCGATTGTTGTTATGTGCCTGCTCTTACTAAGAACATAGTTTCAGTTTCTTGTTTAGACAAGAAAGGATACTCTTTTATAATAAAAGACAAATGTTGTTCTGTTTATTTGAAAGATATGTTCTATTGTAGTGCACCACTGATAAACGGACTCTATATTCTAGACCTTGAGAGCCCTATCTATAACATTAGTACCAATTGGTTCAAGTCAAATGACATGAACCAAACATACCTCTGGCACTGTCGCTTAGGTCATATAAATGACAAGCGCTTATCCCAGCTCCATAAGGATGGTATGCTGGACTCATTTGATTTAGAATCATATGAGATATGCGAGTCATGCCTACGAGGCAAGATGACCAAGACCCCCTTTAGTGGGCCTAGCGAGAGAGCAACTGATTTGTTAGGACTCATACATAGTGATGTATGTGGCCCTTTCAATGTCGCCGCTAGAGGTGGTTATAGATACTTCATCACATTTACTGATGACTTCAGTAGATACAGTTATGTGTACCTGAAGACACATAAACCTGAATCCTTTGAAAAGTTCAAAGAATTCAAGAATGAAGTACAGAACCAGCTTGGCAAGAGTATTAAAATACTTCGATCAGATCGAGGTGGTGAATACTTAAGCCATGAGTTTCGTGACTATCTAGTTGAGTGTGGGATCCTATCCCAACTCACTCCTCCTGATACACCACAGTGGAATGGTGTATCCGAAAGGAGGAATCGCACCCTATTAGATATGGTACGATCTATGGTGAGTCACACAGATCTTCCAACATATCTATGGGGATATTCTCTAGACACGCAGCTTTCATTCTCAACCGAGTTCCATCCAAGGCCGTGATAAAGACACCATATAGGATATGGACTGGGAGAGATGCCCAGGTGTCTTTCATGAGGATTTGGGGTTGTGAGGCTTACGTACGACGTCAAGTCTCAGATAAATTAGGACCCAAATCCGACGAGTGTTATTTCATTGGATATCCCAAGGAAACTAAGGGATATTACTTCTACATTTCCAGTCAGCACAAGGTAGTTGTGGCAAAGACTGGGGTCTTTTTAGAAAGGGACTTTGTTTCTAGAAAGACTAGTGGGAGTACCTTTGATCTTGAAGAAGTTCAAGATGCGAACGATAGCACTAGAGCCTCGATGGAAGTTGAACTAGAACCACAAAGTGTTGTGGATGATGTTGTTCCACAAGGAGTTGAGGAACAACAACCAGTTCAAGTTGACATACTTCTTCGCAGGTCTGATAGGGTACATCGTCAGCCTGAGAGATATTCATTTCTCATGTCTGACCATGATGACGTTGTGCTCATAGAGGATGAGCCTAACACCTATCAGGAAGCTGTGATGAGACCAGATTCCAAGATATGGCGGATGGATATCAAAAACCACGTTTCTGAATGGAAACATACTCGAGGATGTGTACATGACACAACCTGAGGGTTTTTGTAGTTCCACAGCCATAGGATCTATCATGTATGCCATGTTATGTACTCGACCTGATGTCTCGTATGCTTTGAGCATGACGAGCAGATACCAGTCAGATCCAGGTGAAAGTCACTGGATAGCGGTCAAGAATATTCTTAAGTACTTGAGAAGGACTAAAGAATATTTCTTGATATATGGAGGCGATGATGAGCTAGCTGTAAAGGGTTACAGTGATGCTAGCTTCCAGACCGACCAGGATGATTAAAAATCGCAGTCGAGGTTCGTGTTTTGCTTGAATGGTAGTGCTATGAGCTGGCAGAGTTCACAGCAGTTCTACAACGTTTCCATCTCATTCGAGAGATTATCGATAGAGGAGATGTGAAGATTTGCAGAGTACTTACAGAGGCTAACATTGCAGATCCCTTGACCAAGGCTTTGGCACAAAGGAAGCATGACGGTCACACTAGGTCTTTAGGCCTTAGAGGCTATACTGATTGGCACTAGTGCTAGTGGGAGATTGTTAGTTAGAGCCCTAGAGCCAATCATTTGATGATTGTATGGACTCATGTATATCATATTCTTATATTAATAAAGGCAATAGTTTGGTTATTATGCTTATTTGTTTTAGTACCAAATAAACTAAGTATAGTAACGTCCTTGAGTAGAGCGTTCTTACCTATATCAATCGATTGGTTGAATCGATAGTGAAATGATATAGGGAACACTACTCTTAATCATTCCTAGTCGAGTATTAACATTCAGGGACGATGTTAATGCAATAAGACTAGCATGTAGGTCAACTCGATGACTTGATCTCACAAGTCATGGATATGGAGATATCAAGTTGACACATGGGTATACATTAGAGAATGTATATTGAATGACCCGCCATGAGAAAGTATCATGGATCGTTATATGAGTGTCATATACTTTCTCATGTGGCTATTAGTATGACTATTAGTCCTTAGACCTGAAGTCACTATGGATCCCTACATAAGGAGTTATGTACTTTGGTTTCGTCAAACGTCACCCGTAACTGGGTGGACTATAAAGGCGATTACTGGGTATATAACGAATTATGCAGAGGGATGTGAGTGATGTAGATGGGATCTATTCCTCCCATATGACGGGAGCGACATCGTTATTCTTGATAGAGTGAGACCACTAAGTGCATGGCCATGCCCAAATGAGTCAATATATGATATTGAGCTCATTTGATTTAGTGAGTCTACTTGGAGTTCAAGATTTAGATTGGTCAGAGGATGACACGGACTATGCCTCACATTGACCAATCTAGATGTCTAGGATAGAAGGACACTTGTCATATATTGTGAGGAGTCACAATTAGTAGTCACAATGTGATGTTGGATCTCATCATTCTTGTAACTTGGGTAGTAATGTTGTGTTGCTAGATACCGCTCATTACTTATGCTCCTAAATGAGTTTAGGGCATTACCAACATTACAATAACCTATAGGGCCACACACTAAGGAAATTAGATGGAGATTAGGTTCATATGATGAACCAAGAGGATTAGATTCATTTGATGAATCAAATTGGATTAAGAGTAATCCTAATTGGGCTAACTTGAGTTGGACTCAAGTTGATTCATGTGTTCAATGAGTCTAATTTAGATTATGACTCATTGAATCAATTTAGTTAAATGAATTAGATTCATTATATTAAGTTGGCTTGAATCAAATGGTTGGATTCGATCAACCATGGAAGAGATTTGGTCAAGTTTGACTTGACTTGAGAGGAAGAGGAAGAGTCAAGTTTGACTTGACTAATTGCCACATCATTAGTGAGATGGCAAGATGTGGACTAATGATGTTGTGCCACATCATCAAAGTGTGCCACCACATGGGAGTTACAACTCCATTCTCTTTAATGGCTACATTTAATGAGAATGGGGGTTACTCCTTGGAGATGTGGCCGGCCACTTATCATTGTGAATGAAATTGATTTTTCATTCAAGGCATATTGATTCCTTCTTCTTCCTTGAGTTCTTCTTGCTCTCTACCTCTCCTCTTCTTGCCGTGACCTATCAAGGTGCTAGCACACCTTTGTTTAGGTCTTCTCCACCTAAGTTGTCTGTGTGGATACTTCTGGAGGACCGTACGCTTGACGGTCTAGAGATCCGGCATTTTGGACGAGCGGGATACGCGAAAGGCACGCTTCAAAGGTATAAAAATGTTTTTTTCCTTTGTAGATCTACTGTAGATTGAAGCTTTAAACTCGTACACGTATTTTTGAAAGTTTTCTTCGCACGAGATCCAGTGGCATGGGTGATTCGGGGTTTCCGTGACGCGAAAAATACGATTTTCGCGGCCTGAAAAACCCAACAATGACAAGCAGATACATGTGGGGTTGTGTATGTGTGTCTAGTAGGGTTATTGGAGATTTTTGGTTGACTATACATGTGTAGTTGTATACATATGTTTGGTGGAATATATGGAGGTATCATGACGATTATACCCGTGTTATGGAGCACTTAGGTGGAGTTAGAGTTTGCATGGATGATGACGGCGTCTGTATCATGATTAATAGTCGTCAATATGCAATGAATGATGAACATGATATATATATTCATCATTCATTTCATATTGATGACTATAATCTCCCTTGTAGTTGAGAGGGTTGTCAGTCTTTTATAGCTATCCATTCGACCATTGATGGAGAGTGGTAGCTTGGAGTGGAGCTAGTCCTGTCGCACTTACTCAGCCACTTAGTGTTTTGTCAGCTTCGACCACTCTGGAGTAGTGAGTCTTGAGGGTATAGTAGTCAGAGGGATAGAGATGTGAGTGGTCAGGGACCCTTAGATATGTAGTTAGATAACTACTTAGCTGACCGTCCGCTTCGGCCCCTATAGCGGTGCATGTATTAGAGGCTAGTACGGTTTGTCACGGACCCAAGCCTCTCGGCTATACAGGGGTCGTGGTGTCTAGAGAGGTGGCGGGGGTGACCATGGAGCTGTTAGTTAGAGCCATAGAGCCAATCATTTGATGATTGTATTATGAACTTGTTGTATCATATTATTATATAAATAAAGGCATTTGTTTTTGGTTATTATACTTACTTGTATTGGTGTCAAATAAACTAAGTATAATAGCGTCCTTGAGTAGAAGGTTCTCACCTATATCAATCGGTTAGTTAAACCGATAGTGAGATGATATAGGGAACACTGCTCTTAATCATTCCTAGTCGAATATTAACATTCAGGGACAATGTTAATGCAATCAGACTAGCATGTAGGTCAACTCGATGACTTGATCTCACAAGTCATGGATATAGAGATATCAAGTTGACACATGGGTATGCATTGGAGAATGTATACTAAATGGCCCGCTATGAGAAAGTATCATGGATCGTTATATGAGTGTCATTTACTTTCTCATGTGGCTATTAGTATGACTACTAGTTCTTAGACCTGAAGTCACCATGGATCCCTACATAAGGACTTATTTACTTTGGTTTCGTCAAACGTCACCCGTAACTGGGTGGACTATAAAGGCGATTACTGGGTATGTAATGAATTATGTAGAGGGATGTGAGTGATGTAGATGGGATGTATCCCTCCTATATGATGGGAGCGACATCGATATTCTTGATAGAGTGAGACCACGAAGTGCATGGCCATGCCCAAATGAGTCAATATGAGATATTGAGCTTATTTGATTTAGTGAGTATACTTGGAGATCAAGATTTAGATTGGTCAGAGGATGACACGGTCTATGCCTCACATTGATCAATCTAGATGTCTTGGATAGAAGGACACTTGTCATATATTGTGAGGAGTCATAATTAGTAGTCACAAGGTGATGTTGCATCTCAACATTCTTGTAACTTGGGTAGTAATGATGTATTGCTAGATACCGCTCATTACTTATGCTCCTAAATGGGTTTAGGGGGATTTCCAATGTTACAAGAACCTATAGGGTCAAACACTAAGGACAATTAGATGGAGATTAGGTTCATATGATGAACCAAGAGGATTAGATTCATTTGATGAATCAACGCATTAGATTCATTAGATCTAAATCGCGTCAACTCTAATGTCTATCGTGCCATGATACCTATCACTACCTCGATCACATGTGTTGTTGAATCTGCCAAAGCAGAGGAACACATATTATCTTGGTAGGGTACGGAGGGACAATCTTGGTTTCGCTTATCAACGCATGGGCGAATACAAACTCAATTAGATTGAGTATTCCTAGTTAACTCGGTTGGATCGAGTACAACTATAGGCATTCTTCCAATGGTTGGAAAGATAGGATATAAATCACATTTATATTAATTCTTTGGCGTATTAGCCAAAGCTAACTCAAGTTTTAATATAACTGCGGATAATGATCCTATAAACAAGAGTTGCATAGAGATGTACTTGGTAAATCGTTACCTACTGATCATACTAAATCTTGGGCGTATTAGCCAAAGCTAACTTAAGGGTTAGTATGATGTGGATCTTGTCCCACATGAATTATAGAATTCAGTGGGAGCATCATTTAGTTAAAGGCCTAATTAAATGATTTAAAAGAATATGATATTTATTTTATGTATTTTTCTGTTGTAGATAACTATAACGTCGAATACGAACACTTTCTCCCTGCGTTCTGTTCTTGAGAAGGACAAGCTCAACGGAGCAAATTTCCTGAACTGGTACAGGAACTTGAGAATAGTTCTCACCCAGGAACGTAAACTGTACGTTCTGGAGCAGCCCATTCCGGAGGCTCCTCCTACCAATGCCCCGCGAGCTGACAAAGATGCTTACAAGAAGCATCAAGATGAGGCATTAGATGTGTCCTGTCTAATGCTCGCGACCATGAACTCTGAGCTTCAGAAGCAACACGAGTTGATGGGCGCTTATGATATGGTTGAACATCTTCGTCAACTGTATCAAGAACAAGCGAGGCATGAGAGATTTGAGATCTCAAGGGCATTATTTCAGTGCAAGATGTCAGATGGGGCTCCCGTAGGCCCATATGTACTCAAAATGATTGGGTACATAAAAAACCTACAGAGGTTGGGATTCCCGGTTGGCCAAGTGCTGGCCACTGACCTGATCTTGCAATCATTGCCGGATAGCTATAGTCAGTTTATTCTAAACTACAATATGAACGAAATTGACAAGCCACTGCCCGAGCTGCTTATCATGTTAAGAACTGCTGAGCTGAACCTTAAGAAGGCAAAGACCCACTCTGTTCTAATGGTTGAGAAACACAAGGGCAAGGACAAGCCCAAAGGTAAAGGAAAGTCCCAAGCCAAGGGCAAAGGCAAGGCACTGAAGCCTAAAGGAGGGGTCGCCAAGGATGCTACTTGCTTCCACTGCGGTCAGACCGGGCACTAGAAGAGGAACTGCAAGGTGTACCTGGAATATCTTAAGAAGAAGCGAAGTGAGACTTGCACTTCAGGTATATATGTTATAGAAGTCAATCTATCTATTTCTTCATCATGGGTATTAGATACCGGATGTGCTTCTCACATTTGTACTAATGTGCAGGCACTAAGAAATAGCAGGGCATTGGCGAAAGACGAGGTGGACCTACATTTAGGCAATGGAGCACGGGTTGCTGCTGTTGCTTAGGGACTTATTTTCTATCTCTGCCCTCTGGGCTTGTATTAGAGTTGGATGATTGTTGTTATGTGCCTGCATTAACTAAGAACATAATTTCAGTTTCTTGTTTGGACAAGAAAGGTTTCTCTTTTGTTATGAAGGACAAATGTTGTTCTATTTATTTAAAAGATATGTTGTATTGTAGTGCACCTCTGATGAACAGACTCTGCATTCTAGATCTTGAAAGCTCTATCTATAACATAAATATCAAGAGGTTCAAGTCAAATGACTTGAACTAAATCTATCTTTGGCACTGTCGCTTAGGTCATATAAATGACAAGCGCTTATCCCAACTCCATAAGGATGGTTTGCTGGACTCATTTGATTTTGAATCTTATGAGACGTGCGAGTCATGCCTACTAGGCAAGATGACCAAGACTCCCTTTAGTGGACACAGCGAAAGAGCGACTGATTTGTTAGTGTTAGTTAGAGCCTTAGAGCCAATCATTTGATGATTGTATGGACTCATTGTATCATATTCTTGTATATTAATAAAGGCATTTGTTTGGTTATTATACTTATTTGTATTAGTGCCAAATAGACCAAGTATAATAGCGTCCTTGAGTAGAAGGTTCATACCTATATCAATCGATTAGTTGAATCGATAGTGAGATGATATAGGGAACACTACTCTAAATCATTCCTAGTCGAGTATTAACATTCAGGGACAATGTTAATGCAATAAGACTAGCATGTAAGTCAGCTCGATGACTTGATCTCACAAGTCATGGATATAGAGATATCAAGCTGACACATGGGTATACATTGGAGAATGTATACTGAATGACCCGCCATGAGAAAGTATCATGGATCGTTATATAAGTGTCATATACTTTCTCATGTGGCTATTAGTATGACTATTAGTCCTTAGACCTGAAGTCACCATGGATCCCTACATAAGGAGTTATGTACTTTGGTTTCGTCAAACGTCACCCGTAACAGGGTGGACTATAAAGTCGATTACTAGGTATGTAACAAATTATGCAGAGGGATGTGAGTGATGTAGATGGGATCTATCCCTCCCATATGACGGGAGCGACATCAATATTCTTGATAGAGTTAGACCACGAAGTGCATGGCCATGCCCAAATGGGTCAACATTAGATGTTGAGCTCATTTGATCGAGTGAGTCTACTTGGAGTTCAAGATTTAGATTGATTAGAGGATGACATGGTCTATGCCTCATATTGATCAATCTAGATGTCTAGGATAGAAGGACAATGTCACATATATTGTGAGGAGTCACAATTAGTAGTCACAAGGTGATGTCGGATCTCGACATTCTTGTAACTTGGGTAGTAATGATGTGTTGCTAGATACCGCTCATTACTTATGCTCCTAAATGGGTTTAGGGCATTACCAACGTTACAAGAACCTATAGGGTCACACACTTAGGACAATTAGATGGAGATTAGGTTCATATGATGAACCAAGAGGATTAGATTCATTTGATGAATCAAATTGGATTAAGAGTAATCCTAATTGGGCTAACTTGAGTTCGACTCAAGTTGATTCATGTGTTCAATGAGTCTAATTTAGTTTATGACTTATTAAATCAATTTAATTTAATGAATTAGATTCATTATATTAAGTTGGCTTGAATCATATGGTTGGATTAGATCAACCATGAGAGAGATTTGATCAAGTTTGACTTGATTTGAGAGGAAGAGAAAAAGTCATGTTTGACTTGACTTTTTGCCACATCACTAGTGAGTTGGCAAGATGTGGGCCAATAGGATTGCTCCACATCATCAATGTGTGACACCTCATGGAGGTTACAAGCCTCCATAGCATTTAATGTGGCCGACCCACATTAAATGAGGAGTTACACTTGTTGCCATGTCATTTAGTGAGGTGGCAAGATGTGGACCAATAGTGTTGATCCACATCATCCTAGAGTGCCACCTCATGGGGGTTACAACTCTTTAATTGGCTCCACATTAATTGTACTTAATGTGGAAATGGGAGTTACACATGTGAAGGTGGCCGGCCACTTGAATGGGTAGAATAATTTTCATTTTGAAATTATTCCATCATTCATTCCTTCTTCTTCCTCCTAGAGTTCTTCTTGCACTCTCCCTCTCCTCCTTCCTTGGCCGAACCACATAGGTGCTAGCACACCTTGGTTTTTTGGTCACCTCCATCTAGTGTGTCCGTGTGGATACTTCTAGAGGACCGTGCGCTTGACGGTCTTGAGATCCGGCAACATTTGGACGAGCGGGATTCGCGTGGGGCGCGCATCAAGTGTAATGATCTTAACTTTAGTGTAGATCTAAAGTTTTTACAAACTCGTACAAGAAAAAGGTTTTTCGAAAAGTTTTTGTTTCCGAATCTTTGCACGAGATCCATGGCTTCGGGTGACTCGGGGTTTCCGCGACGTGAAAAAGCGGTTTTCGCGGTCGGACGAACCCAACAGTGGTATCAGAGCCACGTGCAAAGACTTGTACGAGTTCGTTTGTATTTTTATGAAAAATATACCTTCTGTGATTTTCTGTAAAAATTGAGTTTTTAGAGTTTTTATGAGTAATTTTTCCATAGAAGCGAAGCACAAGTGTCTCGGCACTTGTAGGCTTCGGCTACCGGAAAGTTTTCTTTTAAACGGCTTCGTTTTGCCCCAAATTCATTTGCGACAGCGGGGTCGGGTGCCATTAGATCGCAAAGGAGCAACTCACCATGGTTAGATCGTGGGTAGGGGCATTGCCCCTAACCCCGCAAGGGAATTTGCTTCGCGATTGCACCCGAAATCGCTAAAAACGAACCCGCTGGGAAGATTTTTCCGAAACGGCAATGTCTCGACCCAAATCGTTTTGGGACAGTGGGTTTAGGCGCTGTTGGATCGCAAAGGAACCCTCGCGATGGTTAGATCGCGGGTAGGGGCGCTGCCCCTGGGCCCCGCAAGGGGATCCGTTCCGCGATTGCGCCTGAAACCGCTAAACGGGACCGCCGGGAAATTTTATTCATAAAAATTGTAAAAATTATTTTAAAATTACAGAAAAATTATGAAAAATATATAATTTTGAATTATATATTAATTTGTGATAGTCATGGCCCAAAATACCCAATAAGATTGGATTTGTGTTGTAATTCATAATACGGCCTGCGTGCCGTCATATGATTGTGTGTGCTGTATTTTTATTTTTTTCCCACGGCCTGTGCGTCGTGCCTTTCTCTTATTCTGGTTGTAAATTAGATTTAGACTTGAATATAACTCGAGTTTCAAATTGTAATGTACAAATTGGAGCGGTGGAGGGTCCACACGAGACGGATTTCCAAGGCGGACACGAGCAACACAAGGTAGTCAAAGGGAGGAGCTTGGAGAAGCTGTTGACCCTAGGTTGACCATTCGATCTTCTCATTGGCTTGAGAAGATCGTAGTAGGGCCATGACTAAATCACAAATAGATTAATTAATTAATTGTTATGTATCTGATGCACGTTTAATAATTAATTAATTAATTAGTGCCTTAACGATTAGATTAGATCTAAGTCGTGCACATGATGCACCCTTGCGATTAGATTAGATCTAAGTCGTGCACAAGATGCATCCTTCTCGATTAGATTAGATCTAGATCGAACCAACTGTAAATGCCTAACCGTGCCATGATACCTATCACTACCTCGATCACATGTATTGTTGAATCTGCCAAAGCAGAGCAATACATATTATCTTGGTAGGGTACGGAGGGACAATCTTGGTCCCGCCTATCAACGCATGGGTTAATACAAACTCAATTAGATTGAGTATTCCTAGTTACTCGGTTGGATCGAGTCAACTATAAGCATTCTTCCAATAGTTGGAAAGGTAGGACAAAATCACGTTTATATTAACTCTCGGGCGTATTAGCCAAAGCTAACTTGAGTTTTAATATAAATATGGATCTTGATCCTATAAACAAGAGTTGCATAGAGATGTAATTGGTAATCGTTACCTACCGATCATACTAAGCCTTGGGCGTATTAGCCAAAGCTAACTCAAGGGTTAGTATGATGTGGATCTTGTCCCACAAGAATTATAGTATTCAGTGGGAGAATCATTTAGTTAAAGGCCTAATTAAATGATTTTAAAAGAATATGATATTTATTTCTGCAAATTTTATGTTGTAGATAACCATGACGTCGAATACGAACTCTTTCTCCCTGCGTTCTGTCCTTAAGAAGGACAAGCTCAATGGAGCAAATTTCTTGGACTGGTACAGGAACCTGAGAATTGTTCTCACTCAGGAACGTAAATTGTACATTCTGGAGCAGCCCATTCGGGCTCCTCCACCTTGCGCCGCACCGAGATGCTTACAAGAAGCATCAAGATGACGCATTAGATGTGTCCTGTCTTATGCTCGCGACCATGAACTCTGAGCTTCAGAAGCAACATGAGTTGATGGGCGCTTACGATATGGTTGAGCATCTTTGTCACCTATATCAAGGACAAGCAAGGCACTGGAAGAGGAACTCCAAAGAATACCTGGAAGATCTTAAGAAGAAGAGAAATAAGATTTCTACTTCAGGTATACATTTTCAACCTCTCTATTTCTTCATCGTGGGTATTAGATACCGGATGTGCTTCGCACATTTGTACTAATGTACAAGCGCTGAGGAATAGCAGGGCATTGATGAAGGGTGAGATAGACCTACGAGTAGGCAATGGAGCACGAGTTGCTGCTATTGCTGTAGGAACTTATCATCTATCTCTTCCCTCTGGGCTTGTACTAGAATTAGATGATTGTTGTTATGTGCCTGCCTTGACTAAGAACATTATATCAGTTTCTTGTTTGGACAAGAAAGGATTCTCGTTTATAATAAAGAACAAATGTTGTTCTGTCTATTTAAACGATATGTTCTATTGTAGTGCACCTCTGATAAACGGACTCTATATTCTAGATCTAGAGAGCCCTATCTATAACGTTAGTACCAAGAGGTTCAAATCGAACGATATGAACCACACTTATCTCTGGCACTGTCGCTTAGGTCATATAAATGACAAGCGCTTATCCCAGCTCCATAAGGATGGTTTGCTGGACTCATTTGATTTTGAATCATATGAGATATACGAGTCATGCCTATGAGGCAAGATGACCAAGACTCCCTTTAGTGGGCACAGCGAAAGAGCGACTGATTTGTTATGACTCATACATAGTGATGTATGTGGCCCTTTCAATGTCGCTGCTAGAGGCGGTTATAGGTACTTCATCACATTTACAGATGACTTCAGTAGATATGGTTATGTGTATTTGATGACACATAAATCTGAATCCTTTGAAAAGTTCAAAGAATTCAAGAATGAAGTACAGAACCAGCTTGGCAAGAGTATTAAGATACTTCAATCAGATCGAGGTGGTGAATACTTAAGCCATGAGTTTCGTGACTACTTAGCTGAGTGTGGGATTTTATCTCAACTCACTCCTCCTGGAACACATCAGTGGAATGGTGTATCCGAAAGGAGGAATCGTACCTTATTAGATATGGTACGATCTATGATGAGTCACACAGATCTTCCGACATATCTATGGGGATATGCTCTAGACACGGCAGCTTTCATTCTCAACTGAGTTCCATCTAAGGCCGTGATTAAGACACCATATAAGATATGGACTGGGAGAGATGCCCAGGTGTCTTTCATGAGGATTTGGGGCTGTGAGGCTTACGTACGACGTCAAGTCTCAGACAAATTAGGACCCAAATCCGACAAGTGCTATTTCATCGGATATTCCAAGGAAACTAAGGGATATTACTTCTACTTTCCCAGTCAGCACAAGGTAGTTGTGGCAAAGACTGGGGTCTTTCTAGAAAGGGATTTTGTTTCTAGAAAGACTAGTGGGAGCACGTTCGATCTTGAAGAAGTTCAAGATGCGAACAATAGCACTGATGCCTTGATGGAAATTGAACTGGAACCACAAAGTGTTGTGGATGATGTTGTTCCACAAAGGGTTGAGGAACAACAACCTGTTCAAGTAGACATACCTCTTCGCAGGTCTGATAGGGTACGTCGTCAGCCTGAGAGATATTCATTTCTCTTGTCTGACCATGATGACGTTGCACTCATAGAGGATGAGCCTACCACCTATCAAGAAGCTGTGACGAGACCAGATTATGAGAAATGGCTAGAGGCCATGAGATCCGAGATGGATTCCATGTACACCAACCAAGTATGGACTTTGGTTGATCCACCTGAAGGGGTAAAACCTATTGGGTGTAAGTGGGTCTTTAAGAGAAAGATTGACATGGATGGACTTATCTATAAGGGTCGCTTGGTAGCTAAAGGTTTCAAGCAGATTCATGGTATTGACTATGATGAAACCTTTTCTCCAGTAGTGATGTTTAAGTCCATTCGGATCATGCTTGCTATTGCAGCCTACCATGACTATGAGATATGGAAAATGGACGTCAAAACCGTGTTTCTGAATGGAAACCTACTCGAGGATGTGTACATGACACAACCTGAGGGTTTTGTAGATCCAAAGTATACTAGCAGAGTATGCAAGCTGCATAGGTCCATTTATGGACTAAAGCAAGCTTCTCGGAGCTGGAATCTTCGATTTGATGATGCAATCAAACAGTTTGGTTTCATCAAGAATGAAGATGAACCTTGTGTCTACAAGAAGGTTGTAGGGGATATAGTTGTCTTCCTCATATTGTATGTGGATGACATACTACTCATTGGGAAGGACATCCCTTTGCTTCCGTCAGCCAAGACCTGGCTAGGGAGTTGCTTCTCAATGAAGGAGTTAGGTGAGGCATCCCGCATTCTAGGGATACAGATCTATAGAGATAGATCTAAGAGATTGCTTGGCCTAAGTCAGAGTACATACAATGACAAGGTACTCCTTCGGTTTGCCATGCAGAACTCAAAGAAGGGATTTTTGCCGATGTCACATGGCGTGAGTCTTTCGAAGACTCAAAGTCCCTCTTCTAGAGAGGAGAGTGACCGCATGGATCAGATCCCTTATGCCTTAGCCATAGGATCGATCATGTACGCCATGCTATGTACTCGACCTGATGTCTCGTATGCTTTGAGCATGACGAGCACATACCAGTCAGATCCAGGTGAAAGTCACTGGATAGCGGTCAAGAATATTTTTAAGTACTTGAGAAGGACTAAAGAATATTTCTTGATATATGGAGGCAATGATGAGCTGACTATAAAGGGTTACAGTGATGCTAGCTTCCAGATCGATCAGGATGATTACCGATCGCAGTCAGGGTTCGTGTTTTGCTTAAATGGTGGTGCTGTGAGCTGGAAGAGTTCGAAGCAGGACACAGTAGCTGATTCTACAACAGAGGCCGAGTATATTGCTGCATCAGAGGCAGCAAAGGAGGCAGTTTGGATCTGCAAGTTCATCACTGAACTTGGGGTGGTTCCTAGCATCGCTGACCCTGTTGAGCTCTATTGTGACAACAATGGAGCTATAGCACAGGCGAAAGAACCTCGCTCACACCAGCGGACCAAGCACATACTACGGCGCTTCCATCTCATTCGAGTGATTATCGATAGAGGAGATGTGAAGATTTGCAGAGTACCTACAGAGGCTAACATCGCAGATCCCTTGACCAAGGCTTTGGCACAGAGAAAGCATGATGGTCACACTAGGTCATTAGGCCTTAGAGCCTATACTGATTGGCACTAGTGCTAGTGGGAGATTGTTAGTTAGAGCCCTAGAGCCAATCATTTAATGATTGTATGGACTCATTGTATCATATTCTTGTATATTAATAAAGGCATTTGTTTGGTTATTATACTTATTTGTATTAGTGCCAAATAGACTAAGTATAATAGCGTCCTTGAGTAGAAGGTTCATACCTATATCAATCGATTAGTTGAATCGATAGTGAGATGATATAGGGAACACTACTCTAAATCATTCCTAGTCGAGTATTAACATTCAGGGACAATGTTAATGCAATAAGACTAGCATGTTGATCAGCTCGATGACTTGATCTCACAAGTCATGGATATAGAGATATCAAGCTGACACATGGGTATACATTGGAGAATGTATACTTAATGACTCGCCATGAGAAAGTATCATTGATCGTTATATGAGTGTCATATACTTTCCCATGTGGCTATTAGTATGACTATTAGTCCTTAGACCTGAAGTCACCATGGATCCCTACATAAGGAGTTATGTACTTTGGTTTCGTCAAACGTCACCCGTAATAGGGTGGAATATAAAGGCGATTGCTGGGTATGTAACAAATTATGCAGAGGGATGTGAGTGATGTAGATGGGATCTATCCCTCCCATATGACGGGAGCGACATCAATATTCTAGATAGAGTTAGACCACGAAGTGCATGGCCATGCCCAAATGAGTCAACATTAGATGTTGAGCTCATTTGATCGAGTGAGTCTACTTGGAGTTCAAGATTTAGATTGATTAGAGGATGACACGGTCTATGCCTCATATTGATCAATCTAGATGTCTAGGATAGAAGGACAATGTCACATATATTGTGAGGAGTCACAATTAGTAGTCACAAGGTGATGTCGGATCTCGACATTCTTGTAACTTGGGTAGTAATGATGTGTTGCTAGATACCGCTCATTACTTATGCTCCTAAATGGGTTTAGGGCATTGCCAACGTTACAAGAACCTATAGGGTCACACACTTAGGACAATTAGATGGAGATTAGGTTCATATGATGAACCAAGAGGATTAGATTCATTTGATGAATCAAATTGGATTAAGAGTAATCCTAATTGGGCTAACTTGAGTTCGACTCAAGTTGATTCATGTGTTCAATGAGTCTAATTTAGATTATGACTTATTAAATCAATTTAATTTAATGAATTAAATTCATTATATTAAGTTGGCTTGAATCATATGGTTGGATTAGATCAACCATGAGAGAGATTTGATCAAGTTTGACCTGATTTGAGAGGAAGAGAAAAAGTCATATTTGACTTGACTTTTTGCCACATCACTAGTGAGTAGGCAAGATGTGGACCAATAGGATTGCTCCACATCATCAATGTGTGCCACCTCATGGAGGTTATAAGCCTCCATAGCATTTAATGTGGCCGACCCACATTAAATGAGGAGTTACACTTGTTGCCATGTCATTTAGTGAGATGGCAAGATGTGGACCAATAGTGTTGATCCACATCATCCTAGAGTGCCACCTCATGGGGGTTACAACTCTTTAATTGGCTCCACATTAATTGCACTTAATGTGGAAATGGGAGTTACACATGTGAAGGTGGCCGGCCACTTGAATGGGTAGAATAATTTTCATTTTGAAATTATTCCATCATTCATTCCTTCTTCTTCCTCCTAGAGTTCTTCTTGCACTCTCCCTCTCCTCCTTCCTTGGCCGAACCACATAGGTGCTAGCACACCTTGGTTTTTTGGTCACCTCCATCTAGTGTGTCCGTGTGGATACTTCTAGAGGACCGTGCGCTTGACGGTCTTGAGATCCGGCAACATTTGGACGAACGGGATTCGCGTGGGGCGCGCATCAAGGGTAATGATCTTAACTTTAGTGTAGATCTAAAGTTTTTACAAACTCGTACAAGAAAAAGGTTTTTCGAAAACTTTTTATTTCCGAATCTTTGCACGAGATCCATGGCTTCGGGTGACTCGGGGTTTCCGCGACGCGAAAAAGCGTTTTTTTACGGCCCGACGAATCCAACAGTTAGGACTCATACATAGTGATATATGTGGCCCTTTCAATGTCACTGCTAGAGGCGTTTGTAGGTACTTCATTACATTTACTGATAACTTCAGTAGATATGGTTATGTGTACTTGATGACACATAAGTCAAAATCCTTTGAAAAGTTCAAAGAATTCAAGAATAAAGTGCAAAACCAGCTTGATAAGAGTATTAAGATACTTCGATCAGATCGAGGTGGAGAATACCTTATCCATGAGTTTCGTGACTATATAGCTGAGTGTGAGATTCTATCCCAACTCACTCCTCCTGGAACACCACAGTGGAATGGTGTATCCGAAAGGAGGAATCGTACCGTATTAGATATGGTAAGATCTATGATGAGTCACACAGATCTTTCGACATTCCTTTGGGGCTATGCTCTAGACACGGCAGCTTTTATACTCAACCGAGTTCCATCCAAGGTCGTGATAAAGACACCATTTGGGATATGGACTAGGAGAGATGCCCAGGTGTCATTCATGAGGATTTGGGGTTGTGAGGCTTACGTTAGACGTCAAGTCTCAAACAAATTAGGACCCAAATCTAACAAGTGCTACTTTATAGGATATCCCAAGGAAACTAAAGGATATTACTTCTACATTCCTAGTCAGCACAAGGTAGTTATGGCAAAGACTAGCGTCTTTCTAGAAAGGGACTTTGTTTCTAGAAAGACTAGTGGGAGCACGTTCGATCTTGAAGAAGTTCAAGATGCGGACCATAGCACTGAAGGCTCGATGGAAGTTGAACTGGAACCACAAAGTGTTGTGTATGATGTTGTTCCATAAAGAGTTGAGGAACAACAACCAGTTCAAGTAGACATACCTCTTCGCAAGTCTGATAGGGTACGTCGTCAGCCTGAGAGATACTCATTTCTCTTGTCTGACCATGATGATGTTGTGCTCATAGAAGATGAGCCTACCACCTATCAGGAAGCTGTGATGAGACCAGATTTCGAGAAATGGCTAGAGGTCATAGGATCCGAGATGGAATCCATGTACACCAACCAAGTATGGACTTTGGTTGATCCACCTGAAGGGGTAAAACCCATTGGGTGTAAGTGGGTCTTTAAGAGAAAGACTGACATGGATGGACTTATCTATAAGGGTCACTTGGTAGCTAAAGGTTTCAAGCAGATTCATGGTATTGACTATGATGAAACCTTTTCTCCAGTAGCGATGTTTAAGTCTATTCGGGTCATGCTTGCTATTGCAGTATACCATGACTATGAGATATGACAGATGGATGTCAAAACCGTGTTTCTGAATGGAAACCAGCTCGAGGATGTGTACATGACACAACTTGAGGGTTTTGTAGATCCACAACATACTAGCAGAGTATGCAAGCTGCATAGGTTCATTTATGGACTAAAGCAAGCTTCTTGGAGCTGGAATCTTCGATTTAATGATGCAATCAAACAGTTTGGTTTCATCAAGAATGAAGAGCCTTGTGTCTACAAGAAGGTTGTAGGGGATATAGTTGTCTTCCTCATATTGTATGTGGATGACATACCACTCATTGGGAAGGACATCCCTTTGTTTCAGTCTGTCAAGACCTGGCTAGGGAGTTGCTTTTCAATGAAGGACTTAGGTGAGGCATCCCGCATTCTAGGGATACAGATCTATAGAGACAGATCTAAGAGATTGCTTGACCTAAGTAAGAGTACATATACTGACAAGGTACTCCTACGGTTTTCCATGCAGAACTCCAAAATGGGATTTCTGCCAATGTCACATGGCGTGAGTTTTTCGAAGACTCAAGGTCCCTCTTCTAGAGAGGAGAGAGACCGCATGGATCAGATCCCTTATACCTCAGCCATAGGATCTATCATGTACGCCATGCTATGTACTCGACCTGATGTCTCGTATGCTTTGAGCATGATGAGCAGATACCAGTCAGATCCAGGTGAAAGTCACTGGATAGCGGTCAAGAATATTCTTAAGTACTTAAGAAGGAATAAAGAATATTTCTTGATATATGGAGGTAATGATGAGCTAGCTGTAAAGGGTTACAGTGATGCCAGCTTCCAGACCGATCAGGATGATTATCGATCACAGTCAGGGTTTGTATTTTGCATAAATGGTGGTGTTGTGAGCAGGAAGAGTTCGAAGCAGGACACAATAGCTGATTCTACGACTGAGGCCGAGTACATTGCTGCATCAGAGGCAGCAAAGGAGGCAGTTTGGATTCGCAAGTTCACCACTGAACCTGGGGTGGTTCCCAGTATCGCTGACATTATTGAGCTCTATTGTGACAATAATGGAGCTATAGCATAGGCGAAGGGACCTCGCTCACACCAGCGGACCAAACACATACTACGGCGGTTCCATCTCATTCGAGAGATTATCGAAAGAGGAGATGTGAAGATATGCAGAGTACCTACAGAGGCTAATATCGCAGATCCCTTGACCAAGGCTTTGCCACAGAGGAAGTATGATGGTCACTCTAGGTCATTGGGGCTTAGAGCCTATACTGATTGGCACTAGTGGTAGTGGGAGATTGATAGTTAGAGTTCTAGAACCAATCATTTGATGATTGTATTATGGACTTGTTGTATCATATTCTTATAAAAATAATGACATTTGTTTTTGGTTATTATACTTACTTGTATTGGTGCCAAATAAACTAAGTATAATAGCGTCCTTGAGTAGAAGGTTCTCACCTATATCAATCGGTTAGTTGAACCGATAGTCAGATGATATAGGGAACACTACTCTTAATCATTCCTAGTCGAGTATTAACATTCAGGGACAATGTTAATGCAATAAGACTAGCAAGTAGGTCAACTCGATGACTTGATCTCATAAGTCATGGATATAGAGATATCAAGTTGGCACATGGGTATGCATTGGAGAATGTATACTGAATGACCCACCATAAGAAAGTATCATGGATCGTTATATGAGTGTCATATACTTTCTCATGTGGCGATTAGTATGACTACTAGTCCTTGAACCTGAAGTCACCATGGATCCCTACATAAGGAGTTATGTACTTTGGTTTCGTCAAACGTCACCCGTAACTGGGTGGACTATAATGCCGATTACTGGGTATGTAACGAATTATGCAGAGGGATGTGAGTGATGTAGATGGGATCTATCCCTCCTATATGACCGGAGTGACATCGATATTCTTGATAGATTGAGACCACGAAGTGCATGGCCATGCCCAAATGAGTCAATATGAGATATTGAGCTCATTTGATTTTTTGAGTCTACTTGGAGATCAAGATTTAGATTGGTCAGAAGATGGCACGGTCTATGCCTCACATTTATCAATCTAGATGTCTTGGATAGAAGGACACTTGTCATATATTGTGAGGAGTCACAATTAGTAGTCACAAGGTGATGTTGCATCTCAACATTCTTGTAACTTGGGTAGTAATGATGTATTGCTAGATACCGCTCATTACTTATGCTCCTAAATGGGTTTAGGGGCATTGCCAATGTTACAAGAACCTATAGGGTCACACACTAAGGATAATTAGATGGAGATTAGGTTCATATGATGAACCAAGAGGATTAGATTCATTTGATGAATCAAATTGGATTAAGAGTAATCCTAATTGGGCTAATTGAGTTGGACTCAAGTTAATTCATATGTTCAATGAGTCTAATTTAGATTATGACTCATTGAATTAATTTAATTAAATGAATTAGATTCATTATATTAAATTGGCTTGAATTAAATGGTTGGATTAGATCAACCATGAGAGAGATTATGTCAAGTTTGACTTGACTTGAGAGGAAGATAAAGAGTCAAGTTGACTTGACTTTATGCCACCTCGTTGGTGACAATGATGATGCTCCACATCATCATGGTTGCTTAAGTGGGATGCCACCTCATGGGAGTTACCAAGAGTTGTGACTCTTGGCATTCCATGGAGGTTACAACACCTCTTAATGTGGCCGGCCACATAAATTGCATGAATAAGTTTTCATTTTGCAAGTGTAACTCTCATCTTCTTCCTTGCTCCAATTCTTCTCTCCCTCTCCTCATCTTGCCGAACCCTACTAAGGTGCTAGCACACTTTAGTCTGGTGATCTCCTTCTTGTGCTTGTGTGGATACTTCTAGAGGGTTGTCTACTTTGACAATCTTGAGATCCGGCACCATTGGACGAGTGGGATTCGCGAAAGGCACACATCAAGGGTAAAACTCATACTCTAATGTAGATCTAGAGTTTGTAAACTCGTACTCGTAATGTTTTCGAAGTTTTATTCTTCGTACGGATCCGGTGGCGGGGCTTTCGGGGTTTCCGCGATGCGAAAAAGCGGTTTTCGCGGCCCGAAAAACCCAATAGGTGCATGCATACACATTTTTGCATATGATGCGCGGTGCATCTTTGGAGATATATTTGCATACATGCCTAGTAGATAATAGATGCTTGTGATTGTGGTTGTTGCACTTGTTTGAGATATGTTTGTTGCATATGGTTGTTATTTTGCATACATGTCATTTATTTTACATGTATATGCAGTTGTATTTATATTGCACAAGTGTCATGAGTGGGTTTGTTACAGATTCGGTGAGTCTACTAATCCTTGTACTGTGTCATTTCCAGATTGGGTATATGTTTATCATTTTGTTAGTTGTAGTATGTGCAGTTTTTGGTATGTTAGTTATGACCATTATACTATGTGAGATAGACTGATACTGGTAGTTATGTTTCTTGGATATGTTAATATGATCATGTTCTTTATTCTCTGAGGCTGTATACTTTAATCTCCATGTTTATTAATGGACCATGCACTATTCTGTCTATTACCCGCTGAGTTACCTATACTCACCACCGCAGTTGTACCTTTATGTTTTCAGGTAGCAGGTAGATGGTTGGTGTGTCGCTTGGAGTATCCTGTCTGCCGGGTTCTATGTCACATTCGAAGGCTATTTCGGGTTTTGTATATATTTTATTTGTATTTGGTATTTGCTGTATTTGATGTGTTGTTGTATTTGTTGTTGTGGTTGTTGTATAAAGCCTAGCCGTCTAGCAGTGTGTTAATTTATGTTGTATTGGGCTTTCCGTTATCGTTTTTCCACTGTGTTGATTTTTAATGTATCGAGTGGGCTGTTCATTGTATATATATATAACTGCGTGGTTGTGTTTTATTATATTCCAGCCGAGTTGGCTGAATATAAACTGCGTGGTTGTGTACAGCTGCATGTGGTTGATGTATATTTTGTATATATTTATGCTTCAGATTGTCACCGGTACAGGGGAGATACTGCCATATTTTTGTCTGGTAGAGACTCCTCTAGGGGCGTGACAGAAACTTTCTGCTTCAATTTGAGGTTGCACAATGGGAGATAAAAATCTTGCAGAAAAAGGGTGTAGAAAAATTTCTCATGGGTCTGCTTGACATGTTAGTGCTCATGGATATTCAAGGAAAAAAATTATAAAAAGAATCAAAGACAAGTAATAAAATGCAATATGGAAAGCAAGAAAGAAAATGCAGAATTTAAATTTTAAGCAAGAAAGTGCATAATGAAAACAAGAAAGAAAAGACAAAAGAAAAAAGAAAAATATCTAGAATAATTCATATGCTAAACAACTAATGTGCTTATAAGTTCTTGTTATTCTTGAGGCCTTTACGACATTTGATCTTCACATACACAAGAACAATATTGCAAGATATGTTTAAAAAAAAAAAGAAGAAAGAAACTAAATCAAAAGAAAAACAGAAAAAAGTTAGACTAGAATGTTAGAAATAAAAAATGCAGAATTAGAATTGCAACAAAAAGAATTGACAAGAAGTAGAAAGTTATACAAGAAAAAATTATAAAAATAGAATTCTAAAGATTAGTTACAACTATGCTAATGAAAATAAAAGTAAGTCATGTTTAGTCTAACTCAATTGACAATCTCTAATGTTATAGCGCAGCCCCCGACATCGGCACCAAAAACTTGTTGATGTTTCGCAAGTGTACGGAAATGTCGTAAATAATAATAAAAGATATCGTATCCACAGGGACTGGAATATGCACTAAAGATGTATCAATGCAAATTAGCCAAACAACTATTCAATTGGTTTTCAAAAGCTAAGTATGACTATAAAATGCAAAAAAGAAATGAAAGAATAAGAAACAAAAATAAGGGTGACGATAAAGGGAATGTACTAGGAGTTTTGGTTTCTTTGTAAGGATTGTTTCATGTAAATGATCTACCTAATCTTTGTAACACCCATAGGATACCTAGCAATTTTCTGAATTTTTCCATGATTAAAATAGAATTTATGTAGATTTTTCAAAAATAAAAAGGAAATAGAACCAAAAAGATGCAAAACCAAGGTTTGAATCTTGAACCTCTTGGTAAGTGATTTCAAGTGATAACCAGTAGCCCCAGCAGGGGTGTGCTGTTAGGAAAAGAAGGGAGATTGTAGTTAAGGTGAAGGCCCCTTCACTTAGAAGGAGAAGTTTGAGTTTCCTTCTTCCTTCCCAATGAGAAGATGGTTTTGCCTTCTTCCTTCATTTTGGCATAAATAAGAGAAAGGAAGGGAAAAGTTCATTTTTTCTTCTCTCTATTTCCTCCTCTCTTCTTCCACCGAATTCCCAATCATTTTCCTTCATTTGCCGAAACCAAGCTAAAGGGGATCATCTTCTTAGGCAAACTTCTCAAACAAGGGTATTTTTCTTAGTGAAAGGATGTAAGTATTACCTCACCAACAGTACAAGTAGCTCTCGTATGCTTTATGTTTAAAGGTTGTTTGAAAAACCTAGGAATTTGTCTTGCAAGTTTCGGCCAAGATAAGTGATCCTGTCCGAAAGCTGAGTCGGACGAAGGCTGGTCGCGATGGCCTGGTTGTTGACGGAAAGTCGTGGGTGATCCGGCTCCCACGGGCGGCTGACGATGCTGCAGGCCCCTTGACACACTCAGACGATCCCCCCCTCACATTAGAGACCAGAATCTAGGGAAAAAGTCCCCGGGTCAGGCCCTCCGACGCTCAAGTCAGGTCCTTTTTCCCCAGAAAAATGCAAAGAGAAGCAAAAAACGACTGAAAGTGAAAAGTTGTGGAAAAAAGTGACCAGAGAGAGCGTCCTCGCGTACAAAGAATCCTCCCCCTTTTTAAGCACCCGCCTCGCTTCTAGAACCTGCAACTATGACAGAAAGCGTTAGACGTTGGGCTTTGTCGTGTAGTCCCGGACACCTGTCGTGCTGCTATTGGTTGTGAAAGCATCTTCTTGTTTAGGAACCTCCGCCTTTACACATGGGTTTTGTCTTGTAATGAAGGACATCTGTCAAGCTGCTATTGGTTATGAGGACATCTTTTCGTTTAGAAACCTTCGCCTTCGCACAGATCGCTGGTATGTAATGATTACCCCTTGACGGACAATTGTGATTCTCCGACTTTCGCACGGCTTAGTTCATCTTATCTATTGTGGCCTGCATCTGCCTCGCATCCTCCGATCAGATCCAGCCTCTAAGCGTCACCTGCCAGTCGGGCTGACTCCGAACAGCTTTGTCGATCCCGGTCTGTACCCTGTACCTTGTATTTCCTTGCCCTCGATCATAGGCCTATAGATCGAGCTGCCTTTAAATAGCTCTGTAGATCCCGACCTGTACCCTGCACTTTGTATTTCCTGGCCCTCGACCGTAGGCCTGTAGATCGAGCTGTCTCTAAACAGCTCTGCAGATCCTGACCTGTACCCTGCACTTTGTATTTCCCGGCCCTCGACCATAGGCCTGTAGATCGAGCTGCCTTTAAATAGCTCTGCCGATCCCGACCTATACCCTGCACTTTGTATTTCCTGGCCCTCGACCGTAGGCCTGTAGATCGAGCTGTCTCTACACAGCTCTGCCGATCCCGACCTGTACCCTGTGTTCCGCCAGTCGTCTCCCTTTGTCTTTCAACTACTTTGCCCCCTTGATCGACAAGTCTGCCTAACCTCTGACTACCCCATAGGCTTGACTTTGACTGCCTAGTCAGCTTTGACTATTGACTGCCAAGTCACCCTGACTATTGACTGCCACATCATCTTGACTTTTGACCTCTATATGGCCTTGACCCTTCTCACCCTTTCCTTTTGGGCCCCTCCATTGCCAGCCGTATCACAAGCCTCCCCCACAAGTCTAGTCGAAGGAGGACGACAGTCTGACTGACTAGACCTCAGCACATCTCTAAGATCTAAGCATATCTTTGTGACCTCAGCATATCTCTATGTCTTACCATACCTTCTGTGCCCTCTGTTTACTGCCTCACGTACCAACGTTTGTGTCCCGTCGCCTGGGATACCATGCCTCCTTAATTGCTCTACCAGTTGCTTGGGGTACCGTGCCCATGTAGTTGCTTTGACTTGGGTACCCACCCTCTTTTTAAAGAGCCTTACAGTCACTTCTTTATTCTATCCTTCTTCTTTCACGCTTTCCTACTTTCTTTTGATAACCCACGTTCCACCAGTTTCTTCCCCACGCGATGCATTCTCCTTCTTCTGATGAGGTTGATCAACCCTCCTCCCAAATGCGGCGAGATCAACTCACCTTATGCCTTGCCGAGAAGGAACCTGAACTGGAACGTATGTCCCGGGATCGGGCCCGTCAGCTGGTCGCCCTGCATGATATGGATGCCCTGTATCGTCTTGCAAAATCTCGCGTGCATGTGGAAAAGGCGATGAAGGAGGAATACCAGTCTAGCCTGCAACACCAACTTAGCCTCCAAGAACGTTTGCAACGAGAGCATGAGACGGAGATATCTCTCCTTCGCGCATGCCTTAACGCCAAGCAAGACACGATCGCTCAGCAACAAGCAGTCATCACATCCTTACATGCGGAGCTGGCTCGAGCTTTGAACGCCCCAGAGGCTCTGAGTCCCCAGACATTTCTTCACACGGCAGTGCTCACGCTCCATAACCAATCCTTTCCCCGAGTTAAAGCTAGTCCGGGTTATAGTTGTCTCAGTGGCTCCTGACCCGCGGGACGTTCCTTCTTGTAGCCTCAGCTGTATCGCCCACTTATCGAGTTGTGCTACTATACTTGTATATTTGTCCTTTTCTTGCATAGTCTTTCCTGATCGATTTTCATCTAGCAAGCATTCTTAGAAACTGGCCCGTATGTAAGAGACAAGAGTTGCATCATGACTGATTTTTATGAATTTTGGATAATCAAACCAGTATAATACTTGAAAATTAAAACTGTAATGAATGGGAAAAACCTAATTTCGCAATTAATATTGATGCTTTATGGGTATGGTGGATGACCTCCCGTATTCGGTATCTTGCATATTTGCTGCATATTTGCAATTTGCATAAAGGAGCTAAAACAAGATCAGATGTAGTTGACCTGATTATTTGAAGACGCTCTGCTTAGCGTGAGGCATATCAGTCTGAAAGGTCGTTAGGCGTGGGCGCCGGGCTCACTTTTGATTCTCGCAGGGGAGCCGACCCGAAAGGTCGTTGGGCGTGAGAACAGAGCTCACTTATAACTCGCACTGAGGCGAGAGTCTGGGACAACCGACCTAAAAGGTCGTTGGGCGTGGGCACAGGACTCACTTTTAATTCTCGCATGGGAGCCGACCTGAAAAGTCGTTGGTCGTGAAAATAGGACTCACTTATAACTCGCACTAAGGCGAGAGTCTGGGACAACCAACCTAAAAGGTCGTTGGGCGTGGGCACAGGGCTCACTTTTAATTCTCGCATGGGAGCCGACCTGAAAGGTCGTTGGTCGTGAGAACAGGGCTCACTTATAACTCGCACTGAGGCGAGAGTCTGGGGCTACCGACCTAAAAGGTCGTTGGGCGTGGGCACAGGGCTCACTTTTAATTCTCGCATGGGAGCCGACCCGAAAGGTCGTTGGGCGTGAGAACAGAGCTCACTTATAACTCGCACTGAGGCGAGAGTCTGGGACAACCGACCTAAAAGGTCGTTGGGCGTGGGCACAGGGCTCACTTTTAATTCTCGCATGGGAGCCGACCTGAAAGGTCGTTGGTCGTGAGAACAGGGCTCACTTATAACTCGCACTGAGGCGAGAGTCTGGGGCTACTCCGGTCCGAGACCGGTGGCGACGGTGCTGGTCTGGGACCATGTATGATACTACGGTCCGAGATCGGTGGCGATGGTGCTGGTCTGAAACCAGTTGGACCCCAAACGGCAAAGGTATAGATGAATTGCTCTTTTCCGCTTTCATCCATCTTGCCTATGCCGACCTAATTGCTTTTGTCGATCTGGTCGTTATTGCTAGCCTTGGGCTTACTCATCCGCACCACTTTTCTCCCTGCAATCGCATTATGTATGGTATAGGATTAGGAATAAAGAAGGGAGCACATAATCCTTACTCGACCCTTGGGCCATAGTGCCCTCGTAGTTTGCGATGACCCCACAGCTCTCGCGATGCGCTTGGTTAGATGATATGATCAGGAGATACCTATGCAGAACTACTTACTCGGATGATTCTAGCTAGCAACACCCCCTCAGGCCTGCTCGCTACTTCTCTGATCTGACACTCACTCCTGCTGACCTGCCCTGTCTCATTCTTGGCCCTTTTGAATTGCCTGGATTCTGCAGCTTTATGAAACTTCCCGCTTAGTCTCGGGCCTTTCATGAAGAATGCATCTTTTTTAGGCCACGCCCCTTCATGATTGCCTTGCCATGTCAATCCTTAATGCACTGCTTCTCGCGACGACACCTGTTCGAAGCCTTTACTGCTCACGCCTCCTGACGCCAGCTTCTGACCCTTTTTCACACCCTTCGGCGCTTACTTCCTATCAGACGGCGCTGGGGCGTATTACCCAAAAAGATACTTGGCTCGACTCTCGATGTTTCCTAGGAATGAATGGGCTTTATAAACCCTAAAGGCAGTCCGCCCTCTTCACTTTGACGCTTCGCTATCCTCTTCCTCTCGTTCATGGCCGTTTCTGGTAGTGCAACTTCTCGTCTTCCTGCTTGCGCCCGACCTGTGACCCCTCTTGTATTCGACCCCCTCACTTGCTTACTCCTCGTAATCATGGATGGTAAGGAAATCTTCTGGTATTCATGCTATATCTCTGATTTAGACCATCATGACCTGTCTTTACTGCAATCCCACTTTAAGCTAGATTCCTCGTATGAGCTTCGTCTCCCTTCGCCAAATGAACACCCTTCTTCTCCTCCCGAAGGTTTTGTCACTGTCTTTAGGGATCAAATCTTAGGCGGCCTTCGCTTTCCTTTACATCCTTTCTTCTCCGAGTTGTGTCAGTATTGCGGCATCGGTATTTCTCAGTTTGCCCCCAATGTATTCCGAGTCGTCTGCGGAGTCATCATCTTGTGCCGTATTTATCAAATTCCCTTGACCGCTCAACTATTCCATCATTTTGATTCCTTCAGGCGGGCCGAGCCGGGGGTGTTCAACATACAGGCCAAGCTGGGCTATAAATTTTTTGATGACTTACCTTCTTCTAATAAAGGCTGGAGATCTCGCTTTTTCTTTCTTAAGCCCCCCGTCCCCTTAGCTGGGCCTTCCCAATGGTGTTCCATCCTTCCTTTGGACTTCCCTTCACATGTTCATGAACCTGCCTGCTCCACAGCCTCGGACAAGCTGACCGGTGTGGTTGTTCGCTTGTCCGTGCTGATGCTAAAAGGCATTCTGTGCGCTTTTGGTCTTAGTCCTGTTTCAACAGAAATCGGAGCTCCTTTTGGTAAGTTGCTACTTTTTGTATGCCGTTCTTCACTAACTGAGGTGCTTTTTCCTCTTATTTTTGTAGTGGCTGCCATTCTCCGTTCTTTTGCCAGTCAGGAGAAACCATCTATGGCCGTTCTGCAAGCTCTGAATGAAGAGTTAACACAAGGCCTATCTTCTGATCCCGCTGCTTTCATTGGTCTGTAGCCTTTGGAACCCCAAACGTCAGATGCGGTAGCCACTTCGACACTTATTGAACCACCTGCCCCCAGCCCTGCAGACTCAGCCCTACTCCGAGTCTCTGATCGACCTGCAACTGAGCCATCGCCAGTAGGACAAGTGCCCTCTCCCCCTCCTACTATGAAGCTGCGTCTTGCGCACAAGGGCAAAAGAATGGCGCCGATCACTGCGACTTCTCCTCCACCCCCTCGCCGTCAACGTGTAGTTGGTATCTCTTCTCCTTCTAGGTCCTCCGATACAAGCTT
The DNA here is from genome assembly GCF_018446385.1 of Zingiber officinale. Classification (NCBI taxonomy): domain Eukaryota; kingdom Viridiplantae; phylum Streptophyta; class Magnoliopsida; order Zingiberales; family Zingiberaceae; genus Zingiber; species Zingiber officinale. The sequence continues at coordinate 131,876 of NW_024589955.1, read as the reverse complement.
CGCCCAGGAGAAGGTCTCTGCTCTGGGAATTACAGACCTGTCATTGGACATGACAGCTTCGGTACCGATCCAGAGCTTATTACCTGCCCCGCCTTCGTCCTCTGGCGATCGGCCCCAGGGCTCGATGACTCCCTCAGCCTCTCCTCTTCTTATGCCTACAAGCTTAGCCACACTGACCCAGGAACTGCCTTCCACGGAGCTTGCTTTCGAGGCTTCCTGGAGACTTCCCTCAGAGACCGATCCGGCTTATGCACCCGCTGCCGCCCTACCTTCTATCCTTGGTAGGGTTGATTTCTATGGGGACTTGGCCACCTCCTGGCAATCATCCAATCGTCAATTCTGGGAGAGCAGTTCCCCTTTGGAGGGGTTTGATCAAATTGCCCGTTCCTTGGTAGCGGTAAGCTCCTTTTCTTCTCCTGGGTATTCATACATTTCTGTAACCCCCTTTCCCTTCTTATGGCCATTTACATACCTGTTCCGCGAGTTTGAGTGCCGTTCAACAAGCGGCCGAGCTTCAGCGAGAGAATGCGGTGCTCAAGGCCCGTCTTCGGGAACTAGAGCCTCCTGTGGCTTCCTCAGCTCCTCCTGAGCCTTCACTTGGAAATTTGGATGCCTATCTGCGTGCCGCTGGGGAATCTGCGGCCTCTGCCCGAGCCATCTCCCATGCCGCCTTCGATAAGCTACAAAAGTTGGAGGCGGCCTTAAAGACGAGTGAATCCTCATTGGCTTCTGAAGCGAAGCGCCATCGAGCGGCAGTTTCTGAACTGAAAAATAAAGAGGCAGAGCTGCTTTCCCGATCAGCTGAGTTGACACTGTTACGACAAAGTCAGGAGCTCCTGCAAATGGGACTGGCCGATGCCCAGGCTCTGGCTCTTGCTTCCGCTGCCCGGGAAGCAACCATGCAGACTCAATGGGAAACTTGCCAAGCCACTCTTCAGTCTTTGCAAGCAGATCTCTTGAAGGCCCAGGAAGCAGCATCTCAGGGCCAGAGCGACTTATCCGTGGCCCGCGCTGAGGCTGCCGAGAACAAAAACAGCTTGGAAGTGTACCGGGCTGGCGAACCAGGGCGGCTGAAAGCCTACAGACTGGCCTATATCCGCTCTTCCTTATTCCTCCGAAAGTTGGTGAGCTGGATGATCTTGTTGCTATGTCACGGGGCCACTGGCGGGGTCAGACAGGCATTTGAGCAAGGTTTTCTACGCTCGGCACCCCCTGCCACTTATCTGAACACAGCTCGCTTATCTAGGGAATTGCCGCAGGAATCTTTTCCTTCCTTTGAAGCGGATGATGGACTTTTCCTTCTGGAGGCTCCTCCCCTTGCGGCCGACCAGACTTCCATTGATGTTTCTGCCCAGGCTCTTCCTGCTACTGTTCCTGAAGCGTCTGCTGATCTTGCGTCTTCCTCCATAGTGTTGCCCAAACCCATGCTCCTTCCGTTAGTATCCAATGACCCTGCACCCTATTCCCCGAATGTTGCGTGATTGGGAACATGCTGTAATGTTAACATTTATGCGCAGATGCTGAATCTCTCATGACTGTACTTATCTGTGTGGTCATGCTAAACTTTTGATGACTATACATATCCGCCCTTATATCTGGATGGTCATACTGCTTCCCCTCCATGTATCCTTAGCTTGCCTCTTTTCTTAGTAGGTCGTCCACGGCTTTAGCTGATCTCTATTAATCAGCTCGCCCTTGCTTATTTTGCTTTGTTATGTCACTCTTCTTCCAATAATTACTTTTATACCGAGCCCGGCGAGAGCTAGATTTTACTTTTTATCTCTGATGCCTGTCCATGAAGCCTGCTGATTTGATCTACCTACTTTTCTAATAGCCCTTCTGTACACTTTTGTCCTGTTCGGAGCGATCACTTTATGAGGTGCCTCGTATCTCGAGCCCTTGCCTTTCCTATAATGCCCCCTGGTTATACCCTCGAGGATCATCACAAGGCGTTCCCTGTCTATCTCTGCCCCTGTATCAACCGTCCGTTGTCAACTTACGAAAATGTCCTTCCTCCGCAATACCTATAAGTATCTTCTTACTCTCTTCCTTCTGTTATGATTCACCATCACCACGGAGCACTCAGACGTCACCGCCGCAGACTGACTTCCCCTGAGATTTTGCCGAGATCCTTCCTTTTCTCCAGGCCTCTTCTTTTCGTTTGTTCTTTCTCCTTCCTGAGGTAATCTCTTTTGTAATGACCTCTCCTTCTTGGATCTCCCTGTTAGCGGAGCACTTTCCAGGCGCTTCGACTTTTGCTAAGTTGGATTGGGATGACCTACGGTATACTTATGAAATCCCTACTAGCTTTCGCCCCATCATCCCTACTGGTGTGAACCTATACTTCGATCCTCCGCCTGGTTCTTGTACTTTCTTCACTGAACAATTTGTATCTGGCATTCGTCTACCCCCACATCCTTTTATATCTGGAGTGTGCCGCTACTTTAAGATCCCCCTAGGACAATTGACTCCCAATTCCATAAAGATTTTGTGTGGCTTCGTAATACTCTGTGAAGTTTGTGAGGTTTCCTGGTCAACTCCCCTTTTTCACTGCTTCTTCGCTCTTGCTCGGCACGCTGACGGTCTTTTTTATTTTCAAGCTCGCAGTCACACTGCTTTCTTCTCTCCTCTTCCTCCTCCTAGCGCTAACAGGAGGAAAAAGTTCTTTTTTCTCCGGTTTCCAGAGGAAACAAGCTGGCCTATGCATTGGCAATCTGAGCTGCCTCTACCTCCGACACTGGAAGAATTCCATATGGACCTCCCCTTTACTATGGCTGCAACCAAGATGGAGGATTGGCGCTTGAATCTAACAAGACTGCTATCTGAAGACCTATTTTCTTATTTCAGGCTGAGCCCCTCTTCTCCTGAAACACCGCACTCCTTAGGTAAGTTCGTGCTGAGCCCCCCCTTTCGATCATTTTCTCTGTTAGAATGACTTTTCGTGTTGGTGCCTACAGCTGAGGTTTTGTATCGCGCATCAGAGGTTTTGCCTTTGCCCCTCAGTGATCTGGAAATACTGCGGTGCGGTCGGGTAATCTTGGAGGGGAGGCTACTCCCTCATCTTGGATCCACCTCATTTAGGGCAGCGACTCAGCCTACTTCCAACCCCGCCTCACACAACGCTTCTCCTTCACCTGCCGCCCCGAGCCAAGGTCGGGGTCGTGATCAAGCCGGTCGTCTGGCCAGATGCGTCTTCCGAGGAGCCTCCCAGGCCTCTAGACGTGCTCACGTAGCCCTTCATTGCGCAGGTCGAGGCTCATCCGGTCGGGACGCCATAGACAGGGGTGCTTCAGCCTTTTCATAGGGTCAGCCTTGCTCTGATACTTCTGACTCTGACAACCAGCCCCTGCTTCACAAACGGCGTCGAAGACCAGGTTTGACTTCACAAACACTTGATCCTGTTCCTTTTACTATCATATTGCTCCCCGCTGCCACCGTGGCTGGCTCTAACACCACTCCCCTCTTCATTCTTGTTTTATTTATCTGGCAGCCTCTCCCAACCCTTACAGGGGAACACCAGCGGCATTCCGCTCTGCCCCTACCCCCGCAGAGGAAACCAGCTCAAGCGAGCGTCATGACACAGTGCAAACTGAGCACATTCCCAGGCCACCTCCTGCTCCTCCTGGTTCTGCCGCCGGACCTTCTCGACCTTCCTCCTCCGACCACTATCGTTACGAAACCACTATCCCTTCTGAAGCTACTTTTGTTCGGCGACATGGCGTCCCCACGAGCCTTCTGATGATGAAAGGCTGTCTCGGCAGTTTATGGGCAGAGAGCATGAGTCAAATGGATAGCGCGCCGCCATTAGTCCAGATGGATAGGTTCTCGAAGTCCTAGGCTAAAGTAAGTACTCCTTACCTTACACTTGTTATTAGTTTGCCTTAACTGAAGGTTATATCTTCCATCCAAACTCATGCAGAATCTTTAGTTCTGAACCAATTTTTCCACAACCTCCATTATCAAAGCAAAGAACTCCGAGAGAGAGTCTCTGAATTAGAGCTGCAACTGAATGACCCAGCCCAAGCTAGTTATGCATTGCGAGCAGAAATCCAAGCCTTAACCAATCAGACCAACCGGCAGAAAAGGTCCCTGATACAGGTCAAAGATGAGCTCCAAGCTTTGAAGGAGGAAAGAGATGCATCTGAGGCAGGATATCAGCAACAACTAGCCCACCAGGCTCAGGAAATACAGTCCAAGGATACCCTTCTGCAGGAGAGGCACAATAAATTGGAGGTTCAGACAGCTCAGTTGGAAACTCAAGGAGCTGAGCTGAGGGCTCTGAGGGCGGAACTATCCCAGTGTCGGGCGGCTTTGACGGGAGTATCTACTGCCCTGGCGGTCTATCAAGAAGGAGAGAATGATCGTTGCCTGCGAAGTCGAATGTCCTATCTGAGCTCACCTGAATTTTTATCCCAGGCTGGGGCACGCTTTTCTGCGACCGTACCCTACATGGCGGCTGGAGTTATCCGACAACTTCACGCACAGAACTTCTTGAACTCCATCCCCCCCGCAGACTTCTTAGATCAAGACAAGATCATTCAAGGCTTTCCGGATAAGATCTTTGCCCCTTTTAAATGATCTATACCAACTGCTTAAACTGATGAATTTTTACATGTACATACGTATCTTTGAGTTTTTACTTGACTATCCTACTACCTCCGGGCCCTTCGCCTGACCTAGATTACACCAACAGAGTCAGCCCCCTCAAACCCGATAGGGTCGTAGGTAGTTAGCACTCCAAGGTCGGTCTAGCTTCCTTCCTTGAGCATCCTGCAAATAATAGGCCCCTGATGCCAATTTCTTGATAACTTTGTATGGTCCGTCCCATTGAGGAGCCAACTTTGTCACTTCCCCTAAGGGTTTCACCTGCTTCCAGACTAGGTCTGATCACCCTTCTATTATAGTTTTGTCTCATCCTCTGTCTATAGGCTTCCAAACTGGCCGCTGTTTGTTCACGAATTTCGCTTATGAAATCTAGTTCGGCCTACCGCCGCTTTGTGTTCCCTTCGTCATACATCATTCTTCTGACAGATGGTATCCCGACCTCCAGAGGTACCACTGCTTCATTGCCATATACTAAATGGAAAGGTGTCATACCTGTACTTTCCCGGGGTGTCGTACGATAAGCCCACAAAATGCTCGGTAGCTCGTCCACCCAATTGCCTCCCGTGTGATCCAGCTTGACTTTGATCCCTCGCACTATTTCTCGATTGACTACCTCTGTCTGACCATTGCTTTGAGGATGAGCCACCGAAGTAAAGGCCTGAGCTATGCCGAACCCCTTGCACCAATTTTGTATCTTGCGTCCTTGGAATTGTCTGCCATTGTCCGACACTAACTTATGAGGCAAGCCGAATCTACAAAAGATATTCTTCCATAAGAACTGGATCACCGCATCTTCAGTAATTCTGGCCAGAGCTTCCGCCTCTACCCACTTGGAGAAGTAATCTACTGCTACCAACAAAAAGCGTCTTTGCCCTGTAGCCATCGGGAAAGGTCCCACAATATCCATACCCCATTGGTCAAATGGACAAGACACGATAGAAGTTCCCAGCAGCTCTGTGGGTCGGTGTGTCAAGTTCTGATACTTCTGGCATGACAAACAAGTATTCACCAGCTTCTGTGCATCCTTTTGCAGGGTAGGCCAGAAATACCCGGCCAATAGTACTTTCCGAGCCAGCGTTCTCCCGCCTGCATGATTGCCATAGCATCCCAAATGTATATCCCGCAAGGCCTGATCTGCTTCTTCCATATTCAAGCACTTGAGCAGAGGTCTGGAGAAAGACCTTTTGTACAGTTGATCTCCAATCATAACATAAGAATGGGCCTGTCTCCTGAGCATACGCGCTTCCTCTAAGTTGGTTGGTACAATTCCTTGCTGGACGAAAATTATTATGGGCGCCCTCCAATCAATTACTCCTCCCATGTTATTTTGTAGATCTATCTAAGCTATAAGGACGGTCTGTGCTATAGATCTGTCAAGTACCCAAGTGGTCAGGGAGCTGGCCATTTTAGCTAATTCATCCGCTCTTTCATTTTCAGCCCTGGAAATCATAGTGACTGTGACTTCTTTAAAATCTTTCCTCATCTTCTCATAGGCTTCCTTGTAAACTTGCATCTTTTCGTTGTTTACCTCAAAATGTCCGGTCACCTGTTGAGTTACTAGCTGTGAATCTGAATATATTACGACTCGGCTTGCCCCCACATGCCGAGTTGCTTGCAAACCTGCTAATAGGGCTTCATATTCTGCCTCATTATTGGTAGCTCTGAAATTTAGCCGTACAACCAGTTGCATAATGTCTCCCTGCGGAGATATTAGAAGTGCACCTACACCACTTCCATGATGGGTAGCCGACCCGTCTACATAAACTTTCCAAACCTCCTCCGAATCCGCTTGATAAACCTCTGTCAAGAAATCCGCCAGAGCCTGTGCTTTGATCGCGATTCGGGGATGATACTGTATATCATATTCCCCTAGCTCGGTTGCCCATTTGATAAGCCGACCTGCTACTTCCACCTTGGTGAGAGCTCGACCCATTGTACTGTTTGTCAGGACGATAATAGGATGCACCAAAAAATACGGTCGGAGGCGCCGAGCCATGAGAACAAGTCCGTAAACCAACTTCTCCAGGGCTATGTACCGAGACTCAGCCCCCTTCAATAGATGGCTGAAAAAATACACTAGCCGTTGTACATTGTCCTGCTCTTTAACTAGCACGACCCCCACAGCCTCGGGGGTGGCTGATAAATAGACCCAAAGGGGTTCTCCAACAACAGGTTTGAACAGCGATGGTAAAGATTCCAGGTATTGCTTTAACTCCTCGAAGGCCTGTGTGCACTCTTCCATCCACTGAAACTTAGCTGCTTTCCTGAGCACTTTGAAGAAGGGCGCGGCTCGATCTACATATCTGGAGATGAATCTGGACAGCGCCGTTATCCTGCCTACTAACTTCTGCGTTTCCTTCAGATTCTTAGGGATCTGCATGTTTCGGAGTGCTTGAACCTTCTCAGGATTGGCTTCTATCCCTCGTTCAGTCACCAGATATCCCAGAAACTTCCCTCCTTTGGCCCCGAATAGACATTTCAGAGGATTTAGCTTTACACCATATTGTCTCAAAGTCCCACAGGTTTCTTCTACATCTCTTATTAGATTGGACGCCAGGGGGACTTGATTAAGATGTCATCAACATAGACTTCAACGTTCCGCTCGATCTGACTCCGAAAGATTTTGTCCATCATCCTTTGGTAGGTGGCCCCAGCATTCCTAAGTCCAAATAGCATGACCGTATAGCAGAAAGTACCATCAGCCATTATGAAGATAACCATCTCCTGATCCTTCCTAGCTAAGGGTATCTGATGATATCCTTGATAAGCGTCCATCATGCATATCCCCTCACAGCCAGCAGTTGAATCCACCATCTGATCGATCCGCGGGAGAGGATAAGAGTCTTTGGGGGTGGCTTTATTGAGGTCGCGGAAGTCTATGCACACCCTCCACTTGTTGTTAGGCTTCTTTACTAATACAATGTTAGAGAGCCAGGACAGAAATTGCACCTCCCGAACATGTCCTGCCTTCTTGAGCTGATCCACTTCAGCTCGGATAATTTTATTCTGGTCGGCAGAGAAATTTCTCTTCTTCTGCTTGACTGGCTTGGCTTCGGGTATTAAATGCAGCTTATGCTCAGCTATCTCTGGCCTGACTCCGGGCAGTTCTTCCGGGGACCAAGCAAAAACATCCCTATTGCGGATCAGACACTGTATCAGCTCCGACTTAAGCTCCGGTGGTAAGTCACTAGCAATGCGAGTGATGCTCTCTACTCTGTCAATATGCAACTGAATCTCTTCCCAAGGGATAGGCTCCTCGGCAAGAGGCAGAGTCTCCTCTTGGATAGCGTGCACACCACCGTCCTGAGTCCTCCTGCTCTTGCGTGCCTCCACCCGGACCATATCAATGTAGCAACTACGAGACACCTTCTGCTCTCCCTTGACTTCTCCGAACCTCTCGCCGACTGGGAACTTAATCTTCTGGTGAAAAGTGGAAACAACAGCCCTAAACTCATGCAGAGCTGGCCTTCCCAGGATGACATTGTAAGAGGATGGAGAATCTACCACTATAAAGGTGCTCCTCCTGGTGCGCACTAGTAGCTCAGTGCCCATGGATATGGCCAGCTTAATCTGACCCATGGGCTTGACTTCGTTACCTGTGAATCCATATAAAGAAGTGGTTATGGGTTGGAGCTCAGCGGCATCAATCTGCATCTCCTCGAACGCATCTCTAAACAAAATATTGACCAAGCTCCCGGTATCCACAAAGACCCGAGCCACTCGGCTGTTAGCAATAACGGCCTTGATTATGAGAGCATTGTCGTGGGGTAGTTCCAGACCCTCCAAGTCTTGCGGCCCAAAGCTAATAACAGGGCCAGACGCCTGCTCGTGGCTGCACCCCACAGCTCCCACATATAACCGCCGCCCATGTGACTTACGGGCTCGGCCTGAGTCCCCGTCGGTGGGCCCTCCTGAAATCATGCCGATCTCTCGTACAGCAGCGTTACCCCGGTTTTCCAGCTCCCCGACATCTCTTCGGTCTTCCACGGGACCAGCTTGGTTAGATGGACCGGCTAGGTCGGGCCGGGTCTGACGAGCACGTCCGGCTGCGGCCCGTTCTTCCTCCATTCTCTGTACTTGGGGCGCTAACTCCGGGGGAGGCAAACCCTGCTCTGCAGCTCGCCTGGAGTCACGGGCGAATTGGAAGCAGTTACTGAGATCATGCATCCTGGACCGATGATATGTGCAATATGGTACTCCCCTTGGTCCAGGTCTGGGCGCGTGTATGGCAGCAACTCGCGGAGCTGGTCTGACTCCCTGAGCCGGCTGAGGGGCAGGCCTGGGTTGAACGCGCTGAAGAGGCTGAGCTGGCTGTGGTGCTCTCCTTTCAGGTCGGTTGCCAGGAGCCACTGTCTTTTCGGCCTTCCTCCTAGCTGCCTGAGCTTCCTCCACTTTGATGTAGCAAGAAGCTTTCTCCACCATATCATCAAAACTTCGGGCGGGGTTTTTGATGAGGTCCCTGAAGAATTCCCCTTCTAGCAATCCGTGGGAGAAGGCGCTCATCAGTATTTCTGAGGTGGCGGAGGGGACGTCATTGGCCACCTGACTGAACCGATTGATATAGCTCCACAGAGACTCGGTCGGACCCTGTTTAAGAGAGAAAAGATAGTGGTCGGTTTTTTGATACTTACGACTGCTGGCGAAACGACGTAAGAAGGCCGTTTTGAAATCCAAGAAGCGATTGATGTACTCTGGGGGCAATCCATCGAACCACTTCTGCGCCGAACCCAACAGGGTATGTAGGAATACTTGGCATTTGACAGCATCACTGTATTGATACAACATAGCCGCGTTCTTGAACTTTCACAGATGCTCTTCCGGATCTTTGCTTCCATCGTATTCTCCGATGTTCGGGGCTCGATAACCCCTTTGTAGGTTTTCCCTCAAGATCTGAGCCGAGAAGGGTACCTTGTCATCCGGATCTTCGGGCAGATCTTTGGCAGAGATTATAGCTTTTCCCTTTCCTGAATCCCTGGGTGGAAGTAGAGAGCTTTTCGCCACCGACGCCTGAGGCTCTTCTTTCTTCGGACTATGCTCGTGAGGTCCAGGTTGATGATAGTTGCAGCGAGGCTCTCGGAATGAAGTACGAGGGAGTTCTTCTGGCTGCTTCGTCTTTGAGCCCCTGTCGGAGACAGGAGCTGGTTCTTTGGACGCTTCAGGCGCTAGGTGAGGTCGTGAAACTGTTCCTTGTTTTTCAAAGGTGGCTCACTTTTTGACCTCCTTGAAGAGCTCGTACTCCCCCGCAGTCATGGTGACATTAATCCTCCAGCTAGAACTTCGACCAGAGTCCTCCATCTTCACGCTTCGGATCAGGCTGTTGTGTTTCCCACAGACGACGCCAAATTTGATCCTGTCCGAAAGCTGAGTCGGACGAAGGCTGGTCGCGATGGTCTAGTTGTTGACGGAAAGTCGTGGGTGATCCGGCTTCCACGGGCGGCTGACGATGCTGCAGGCCCCTGCACACACTCAGACGATCTCCCCCCCTCACGTTAGAGACCAGAACCTAGGGAAAAAGTCCCCGGGTCAGACCCTCCGACGCTCAAGTCAGGTCCTTTTTCCCCAGAAAAACGTAAAGAGAAGCAAAAAATGACTGAAAGTGAAAAGTTGTGGAAAAAAGTGACCAGAGAGAGCGTCCCCGCGTACGAAGAATCCTCCCCCTTTTTATGCACCCGCCTCGCTTCTAGAACCTGCAACTATGTCAGAAAGCGTTAGACGCTGGGCTTTGTCGTGTAGTCCCGGACACCTATCATGCTGTTATTGGTTGTGAAAGCATCTTCTTGTTTAGGAACCTCCGCCTTTACACATGGGTTTTGTCTTGTAATGAAGGACATCTGTCAGACTGCTATTGGTTATGAGGACATCTTTTCGTTTAGAAACCTCCGCTTTCACACAGATCGCTGGTATGTAATGATTACCCCTTGACGGACATTTGTGATTCTCCGACTTCCACACGGCTTAGTTCATCCGATCTATTGTGGCCTGCATCTGCCTCGCATCCTCCGATCAGATCCAGCCTCTAAGCGTCACCTGCCAGTCGGGCTGACTCCGAACAGCTCTGTCGATCCCGGTCTATACCCTATACCTTGTATTTCCTGGCCCTCGACCGCAGGCCTGTAGATCGAGCTGCCTTTAAACAGCTCTGCAGATCCCGACCTGTACCCTGCACTTTGTATTTCCTGGCCCTCGACCGTAGGCCTGTAGATCGAGCTGTCTCTAAACAGCTCTGCAGATCCCGACCTGTACCCTGCACTTTGTATTTCCTGGCCCTCGACCGTAGGCCTATAGATCGAGCTGCCTTTAAACAGCTCTTCCGATCCCGACCTATACCCTGCACTTTGTATTTCCTGGCCCTCGACCGTAGGCTTGTAGATCGAGATATCTCTACACAGCTCTGCCGATCCCGACCTATACCCTGTCTTCCGCCTGTCGTCTCCCTTTGTCTTTCAACTACTTTGCCCCCTTGATCGACAAGTCTGCCTGACCTCTGATTACCCCATAGGCTTGACTTTGACTGCCTAGTCAGCTTTGACTATTGATTGCCAAGTCACCCTGACTATTGGCTGCCACATCATCTTGACTTTTGACCGCTATAAGGCCTTGACCCTTCTCACCCTTTCCTTTTGGGCCCCTCCATTGCCAGCCGTATCAATAAGGTTTGTGGTTACCTACGGTTGTTAAGTTTTCATGCTTTATGTTGTATTAAAAAGTTTAGAACCTTACCTTTAGGTTTCGACCAAGATTGAATATAAGGTCTAGAGCAAAGTTTTGAAATCTAACCATGCTTGTTTATGCTTCTTCATGATGTATGATCTCTTATATGTTGTTAGTTTAAGTTTTCATGCTACATGTTGTATTAAAAAGTTTAAAACCTTACCTTTAGGTTTCGGCCAAGATTGAATATAAGGCTTTGAGCAAAGTTTTGAAATCTAACCATGCTTGTTTATGCTTCTTCATGATGTATGATCTCTTAGATGTTGTTAGATTAAGTTTTCATGCTACATGTTGTATTAAAAAGTTTAGAACCTTACCTTTAAGATTCGGCCAAGAATGGATGAAAGGCTTTGGGAAAAGTTTTGAAACCTAACTATGCTTGTTTATGCTTCCTCATGATGTATGATCTTTGATATATGGTTAGTTTAAGTTTTCATGCTTCATGTTATGAAAAAAAAAACCTAGAACCCTACCCTTTAAGTTTCGGCCAAGAATGGATGAAAGGCTTAAGGAAAAGTTTGAAACCTAACTATGCTTGTTTATGCTTCCGCATGATGTATGATCTTTGATATATGGTTAGTTTAAGTTTTCATGCTTCATGTTGTGTAAAAAAAAAACCTAGAACCCTACCCTTTAGGTTTCGGCCAAGAATGGATGAAAGGCTTAGGGAAAAGTTTTGAAACCTAACTATGCTTGTTTATGTTTCCTCATGATGTATGATCTTATATATATATTGTTAGTTTAAGTTCCATGCCTTATGTTTCATTTAAAATTTAGAATCATGCTTCTAGAAGATTTGGCCAAGGGTTGAACATTAGGGTTAGAACCTCAATTATGCCTATTAGGAGTCTCTCTTGCTATACTAAGTATGGTATGAAAGTTTCATGCTTTAAGTTGATAGAAGAAAACTAGAATCATGCTTACAAGTTTCGGCCAAGTATGATTTAGGGTTTGTAGGAAAATCAAAACCCCAACCATGCATGATAATGACTCCTTATGATGTGATATGGATTTTTATGTCACCATGTTGTATGTTATGTGCACTTGTACCATCATGTTATGTTTTCACTATGATATGCTATATGTTATGTGCACTCATGCCATCATGTATGTTTTCTCTATGATATGCTAAATGTTATGTGCACTTATGCCATCATGTATGTTTTCTCTATGATATGTTATATGTTATGTGCACTTTATGTCATTATGTTATGCAAGGCTTATGTATGATGAAAAGTCTAATAGATGCTTCCCTTAAGTTGGGATTAAGAGCACTCTTCATGATATGACAAGAACATGATATGATATGATATGACAAGAACATGATATGCTATGATATGATAAGAAACATAATATGCTATTTTACTTTGTATGGCTTGTACCGGGGATGGGCTCCTAAGTTGCCCTTAGGTCGATGGTAAAAGAAACGGGCCTAGTAAGGGATGAGCTCCTGAGTGCCCCTAGGTCGATGGTCAAGGAAACGGGCCTAGTTCCTAATAGGTTCGGGATTAGCTACCTCGGATCTATTTAGGATGCGCGTAAATTTATGTATATGGTACAAAGTCGGGCCCTCATGATGAGATTATGTTTAAGTAATTATATGATATATATATGTTTTCAAAGGACATCTTGCATATGTTCATTTCATGATACATGTTTTCAAAAGGACATCTTGCATATACCTATTCATGCTAAATGCTTTCTTTATGTTTTAGTAAGATGTTTTTTTTTGAAAAATATGTCTATGATGCCTAGATGGTCATGCTACTATTTTATGTATGAGCTCTCACATGCTATGTTATGATTTACTTACACGAGCATGACTCTACTTTAGGCTAGCATGTAGAAAAAGTTTATATCTGGATGTTGGTTAAATGAACATGTCATCACTTTATGTTTAGATGCATGATTTATGTTTTGTGAGTAGGAAAGAATCTTACTAAACCTATGTGCTTATAGTTTAATTTCCCTTGTACTGTAGATAAAGGAAAAGAATGGTTGAACTAAAAGGGAGCAGCAGGAAGGGCAAGAATTTGTGTGGTAGTGGCATGGTGGAATAGATCTGCTTATTGCTTATATATTCTAAACTTTACGTATGATCTTAATTTGCTACATAATGTTGATGGATGTTACTTACTGGTGGTTACTGATAACCATGATTTCATTGCATTATTTTGATTCATATATGAATGGTTTGATGTTGATTTTATAGGTTTAAATCATGGTTACATCATATTTTGTGCATTGTATCTATTTTGCACCTAATTACAAATTATTGTATTTTTGTGTTATTTGATGCTAATATTTGATTCTTATTTTGTAGGCATCAAAGGATCTTGGATTTTGATCTATTTGGCCCGAAATTGTGCTCGAATCGGAGTTCAAACGAGAAGATCAAGCTTTGAAGTATTATGGGCCGTTTATCAAGAATAGGAGAGATCTGTACCATCCGTTGAAGATCTGGTAAATCCAACCTAATGGGTAGCAGATCTGAGCCATTGATGAAGATCCAAAAGTTTTGATCCAGATCTGAGTTCATCTAGCCATTGATCCAGCCATGAATTAATCTGGACCGTTCATTGAAGACAGGGCAGATCTGGGCCATCCAGTGATGATCTGGTCGATCCGACTTAAGGGAGAGTAGATCCAGACCCTAGATCAAGATCAGTACCTTCAGATCGGATTTTGGGCAAACTTTCACCGTTGATTTAGCTCCAAATCAATCCCAGCCGTCCGATCAGATCCAGATCTGATTCAAAAGAGAAACTACAGTGCTACAGTGCCTTCGTCGATTCTCCACAGCGCTGTTCTTCGCGTCCCGCAGTGTTCTCTGAGATTCCGACCCCATCTCGAATTCTAGATCAATTTTCCGGCAACTTCATCGACGACGACATTCTCAGTGCTTGCGACCAGCTTCCGGCCATCTGAGCTCGCTCAAAGGTGGTCCTGCGGTGAGAATTCTGCTCCGCAAACCTCTGCTTCTGCCGCTGACGATTTTGAGGTGTTCCTCCAATCATGGTTCCGTTTTCCATCCGAGAGCATTGGCGGCGTTCCTCCACTGCTTCTGGACCATTCCCGACGACAATCCATCCACCATCAGCTCCATTTCAGATCTGAGGTTGCAGTTGCAGATTTGCAGATTTCCTGAGGTTGGCAGCATCGATCTTCATCAGATTCGTTTGGAGTGGTTTCCAATGGTGCTGGTGAAGGCTGAGCTGAGTTTAGTTGCTGAGGTTGTCTTTCTCTGATTACAGTTGGAGTGTTCTCTGCTGTTTCCTTGTGTAATGGCAAGGAGAAGTTGCCAAGAAGATTGGTTTGGTGTTGAGATGGTTTAGGGTTTCTTTTATGCATTCTTTTTATTGTTGGTAGATTTATTTGGATTCAGTAATCATAGTTTTCTTTTAGCTTAATTGTTTTAATTCAAATGTTTGGAATAATTTAGTTTCCATTGATTTTAAAGTTGTAATTGTAGAAGTTTATAAACTTAACTTAAGTGAATGTACATATATGTTGTACCAGTTTTTGGTTGAGACAAGATGTATAAAATGCAACTGAATGTATATATGTTGACAATGGTTTTGTGAATGTATATATGTTGTACAGGTTTGTGTGCAAAAAAATTAGTTTACCTATTCGTGATGCATTTTCTAATCAACATAGACAACAATTTTTTAACCGTTGTGAAAAGTATGCAAAGACAATGGTTTAAAACTAAATTTGGAAGAAAGACAACAGTGTATTTGTTGTCAAAAGCATATATGCGATCAAAATTATTGTAAAACTGGCAATTACAACGATTTTATATGTTGCAGAACTGTTGTCATTGTTATTAAAAGATAACGCTTTAAATCCGTTGCATGACTGTTGTCTAATGTGATCAAAGACAACGGTTTTAAACCGTTGTCTTTTACCGCACATTTAACAACACTGCCAATTACAACGGTTTTAAAGAGCCTACGACAATGGTTTTTAACCGTTGTCTTTTAATATTTTTGTTGTAGTGAAGGGTGGGCTCCATAAGCGCCCCGGGGTCGATGGACTAAGAAACGGGCCTCATTAGGGATGGGCTCCTAAGTGCCCCTAGGTCGATGGACTAAGAAACGGGCCTAGTATGTATGCCTTGTAGGGTTCAAGACTTGCTACCTTGGACCTACATAGGACGCGCGCATTTATGTATGTGGTACAAGCCGGGGCCACAATCATGTTATGATTATGTTTAAGTATGTAAGTAATAAGTTTTCAAAGGACATGTTGCTTATACTATTGCATGAATCATGTTTTTGAAAGTCATCTCGCATAACACTTTATGATTATGTTACAATGTACCATGATGCTTATGATTATGACATGTTATGTTAAGATGAACTTTATGATTATGTTATGATAGGTTATGATCATGATTATGTTATGTTAGAATGCACCTTAAGATTTTATCATGATATGTCATAATGCTTATGATTATGTTATGTTATGTTAGGATGAATTTATGATTATGTTATGATATGTTATGATCATGATTATGTTATGTTAGAATGCACCTTATGATTTTATCATGATATGTCATAATGCTTATGATTATGTTATGTTATGTTGGGATGAACTTTATGATTATGTTATGATATGTTATGATCATGATTATGTTATGCTAGAATGCACTTTATGACTTTATTATGATATGCCATGATACCTTACGATTATGTTATGATATGATGCTTCTATACATGATATGATGAGTTGTCTTTATGCTTTATGCCTTGGAGTTTTATTTATGCTATACGATTTTTGTGAGTAGGAAATGATCTTACTGAGCCTTGAGTGCTCACAGCTTACTTTCCTTGTACTATAGATAAGGGCAAGGATTGGATGTTCAAAGGGAGCAGCAGGAGGGGGCAAGAAAGACGTGTGTAGTAGTGAGTTGGCTAAAGAGAAAGACCTGCTTCTAGTTAATAAGAATTATGTTCATGTTGTTCTTTTATGACTCTATGACACTTCATCATGCCCTTTAGTATTATGGTTTAAATTTAAGTTAAGCAAGTTATGTGACTCATATAATAGGTAGTTAGTGATGATGATTTGAAAAGTAAAGGAAAAGTTTAAAGAAAAAAAATATACTATAGATAAGACTTCCGCTGTTTTTAAGAAGAAAAGATAAGTAACCCCCGTCAGCTTAAGCAGGAAGGGGCGGGGCGTTACAGTGATAAATCGCGAAAATGATAGTGGAGAAGAGGAAAGCTAGGTTTTATATCTAGGATAATTAATCTAACCTTACGTTAGCTGTAATTAAAGTCTATGTTTACTCCTTAATCAACTCCCACTTAAATGGTGTTCCAAACAGGCTTCCACCTAGCCTCACCGATTCATCCCCTCAAAATGAGTTATATGGACTCCATTTAAATCTCAAAAAATTTGTAAAAAATCTTGAAAAATCTAATAATATTATTTCTCAAATAACCTTATTATTTATTTATTATTTTGCTGTAGTATTATACAACAAATGTTACTAGGGTGTATATTTTGGGGAGTATATTTGGATATATAACTTGTACTGGTGCAGAAATGATGAAGTTTGTTTCTTATCCTTTTGTGACTAGGCACCACGTGAAGGAAAATGAAGAAGACAACTTTTGGGAACAAGAAATGTAACGCCCCACCCTTCTTACCCAACCAAAGGCGGCGCTACGTTCTTATACTACTTACGTACATGTTTTACTATAACAGCGGAAGAATAAAAACTTTAAAGAATTTAATTTATTAAGCATAATATCACATATTCTGATTTGTTCAAATATTGATTCTATAACTAATTATATTAATTTGTCCGAATCGTTCTTTGCCGAGCCACCACCACACACATCACTATCTGCTCCTCCTGCTGCTCCGTTGTTCCGAATATCCGTCCCCCATATCTGCGGTACAAGGAAAGTAAGCTATGAGCACTCATGGCTCAGTAAGTTCCTTTCCTACTCACTGAAACCGAAAATCATCGTATATCAATATCATGCGTAATATCATAAGCATACAACATACAAGGGTATCATATTCATATCATATTATCACATGACATTATATCTAATCATCAGATAATTCAAGTACATATGTAGGCAATGCATCATGAATTTGAAAACTTATACTAATAAGTACTTGAAATTAATATCATCATTAAGGGGATCCCGGTTTGTACCACATACATAATACGCGCGCTTCATAGGTAGGTCCAAGGTAGCAAGTCTTGAACCCTATCATGCATACATACTAGGCCCGAGTCTTACTCCATCGACCTAGGGCATTCAGAGGCCCATTACTGACGAGGCCCGAGTCTTACTCCATCGACCCCGGGGCGTTTACGGAGCCCACCCATGGTACAAACCCATACAAAAATAACTTATCATGCATAACTATCATATCATGTCCTTAACAATCTTTCATGCATTTCTTTTCATTATGTATAGCATTTCCTATGCTATCACATATCATGGCATATTACATAACATAATTTCATTTCTTCATTTTGTATAGCATTTCCTTATGCTATCACATATCATGGCATATTACATAACATTATGTATAGCATTTCCTATGCTATCACATATCATGGCATATAACATAATTTCATTTTCTCCTCATTATGTTTAGCATTTCCTATGCTATCACATATCATGGCATATTACATAACATTATGTATAGCATTTCCTATGCTATCACATATCATGGCATATAACATAATTTCATTTTCTCCTCATTATGTTTAGCATTTCCTATGCTATCACATATCATGGCATATTACATAACATTATGTATAGCATTTCCTATGCTATCACATATCATGGCATATAACATAATTTCATTTTCTCCTCATTATGTTTAGCATTTCCTATGCTATCACATATCATGGCATATTACATAACATTATGTATAACATTTCATAGAAGGAACCTTGCACTTAGTTCGGTTAGACAATAATCTTACTCACCTCTTTAAAATATTTTTGGTTGAAATCCTAAGGTTAGATACTCCTCTGATCATACATCATATCAATATAAAATCATGGAAAGGAATCCTTCTACATAGCATAGAAAATCTTATCATGAAATGAGGTCTTGTTTAAATCATCCTAGATTTGAAAACCTTTTCTTTAGCCGAATTTTCTTAAATTCTTTCCTAGGTTTTCTAATCCTTATAAATCCGAAAATCACATAAAAGCCTTGTACCACAGGTGAGGGGAAGCTTACCTTCTTCGCTTAAGTTTCCTAGATTTGAGAACTTGCTTGGGGACCTTTCTTCCTTGCTTGCTTGCTCGGCACCAATGGAGGAGAAGAGTGGCTAGGTCTTTTGGTGGAGAGGAGGAGGGAGAAGAGACCTCTTCCTCTTGTGTTGCTCGGCAACAACAAGAAAGAAAAGAGGGAGGGAGTGAGGAGGAAGAAGAGGTTTCTTCCTCTTGTGTTGCTCGGCAACAAGAAGAAGAAAGGAGGAAGGGAGAGGGTTTTCGGCACCCAAGGGAGGAGAGGAGGAAAGTGAGTGAGGATGAAGTTGAAGTCACCCCTCCATGCCTATTTATACTAAAATGAGGGGAGGAAACTTGTCTTGATTCATCCTCCTTATTTACTTCTCTTCTTAATGTTAAGAATATTCTAGAGAAGATGCTTCTTGAGTTCTCCCTTAATTTATCTCTTTTCTTTCCTTTAATTAAAATTCCTATCTCTCCTCTTACAATATCCTCTCCTATCCCACTTGGTTAACACATGCATGTATCCACAAGAGAACCAAGGATCAAAACTTGGTTAATGTATATTTTTACTTCTTTTTACTCCCTTTTCCTTTTTAGTAAAAAGAATCCTTTCTTATTCTTAACTACTTAGTCCTCTCTCTCCTTATCAATAATTCTCCTATCCCCTTTGGTATCCTATACATGTTCCTTACAAGAGATCCAAGGTTCAATCTCTCTTCTAACGTTTTATTTTCTTTTGTACATAATAATTCATATATTACCCCATTATGCATTATGCATAAATATTTCATACATGTATTCATATTTCTTCCTTTTGTCTACATTAATTCCATACATTATAAATCATGCATAGATGATTTATATTCTCAACTTTATTTTCTTTCATAATCATCTAAATCCTTCCCATCGTAACATTCAACGTAGACTATCTACACATTCTTTTCATTACATTTGTACTCTCATTGCCCTTACTTTATCTAGGCTTTCTAGGGGTGTTACAAACTCCCCTACTTATTGAAAGTTCATCCCCGAACTTAGAATAACAATTTCTGCTCAGATTCCTTCTTATGTTATAGCCTAAGGTTCTTGTATCTAGGCTACCATTCATGCATCCTAGAATATCACCTACTTATCATCATGCGCCATTTTCTAGGGTATAACTTAAGGTATCCTTCCTAGGCTACCATTCATGCATCCTAGAGTATCATACTATTTTTAACACATACTTGTCATCATGCACCCTTCTCTAGGGTATAGCTTAAGGTATCCTTCCTAGGCTATTATTTATGTATCCTAGAGTATCATACTAATTTTTGCATATAAATAAATTAAGCAACTGTACTTACTTGGAGCAACAGGAATGAGCTTGATGTGTGTGTAGTGAGCTGGCAAAACCTCGCTCTGATACCACCTGTAACGCCCCACCCTTTTTACCCAACCAAAGGCGGCGCTACGTTCTTATACTACTTATGTACATGTTTTACTATAACAGCGGAAGAATAAAAACTTTAAAGAATTTAATTTATTAAGCATAATATCACATATTCTGATTTGTTCAAATATTGATTCTATAACTAATCATATTAATTTGTCCGAATCGTTCTTTGCCGAGCCACCACCACACACATCACTATCTGCTCCTCCTACTGCTCCGTTGTTCCGAATATCCGTCCCCCATATCTGCGGTACAAGGAAAGTAAGCTATGAGCACTCATGGCTCAGTAAGTTCCTTTCCTACTCACTGAAACCGAAAATCATCGTATATCAATATCATGCGTAATATCATAAGCATACAACATACAAGGGTAT
Source organism: Zingiber officinale (assembly GCF_018446385.1). Taxonomy (NCBI): domain Eukaryota; kingdom Viridiplantae; phylum Streptophyta; class Magnoliopsida; order Zingiberales; family Zingiberaceae; genus Zingiber; species Zingiber officinale. The sequence continues at coordinate 111,526 of NW_024589955.1, read as the reverse complement.
CATATTCATATCATATTATCACATGACATTATATCTAATCATCAGATAATTCAAGTACATATGTAGGCAATGCATCATGAATTTGAAAACTTATACTAATAAGTACTTGAAATTAATATCATCATTAAGGGGATCCCGGTTTGTACCACATACATAATGCGCGCGCTTCATAGGTAGGTCCAAGGTAGCAAGTCTTGAACCCTATCATGCATACATACTAGGCCCGAGTCTTACTCCATCGACCTAGGGCATTCAGAGGCCCATTACTGACGAGGCCCGAGTCTTACTCCATCGACCCCGGGGCGTTTACGGAGCCCACCCATGGTACAAACCCATACAAAAATAACTTATCATGCATAACTATCATATCATGTCCTTAACAATCTTTCATGCATTTCTTTTCATTATGTATAGCATTTCCTATGCTATCACATATCATGGCATATTACATAACATAATTTCATTTCTTCATTTTGTATAGCATTTCCTTATGCTATCACATATCATGGCATATTACATAACATTATGTATAGCATTTCCTATGCTATCACATATCATGGCATATAACATAATTTCATTTTCTCCTCATTATGTTTAGCATTTCCTATGCTATCACATATCATGGCATATTACATAACATTATGTATAGCATTTCATAGAAGGAACCTTGCACTTAGTTCGGTTAGACAATAATCTTACTCACCTCTTTAAAATATTTTTGGTTGAAATCCTAAGGTTAGATACTCCTCTGATCATACATCATATCAATATAAAATCATGGAAAGGAATCCTTCTACATAGCATAGAAAATCTTATCATGAAATGAGGTCTTGTTTAAATCATCCTAGATTTGAAAACCTTTTCTTTAGCCGAATTTTCTTAAATTCTTTCATAGGTTTTCTAATCCTTATAAATCCGAAAATCACATAAAAGCCTTGTACCACAGGTGAGGGGAAACTTACCTTCTTCGCTTAAGTTTCCTAGATTTGAGAACTTGCTTGGGGACCTTTCTTCCTTGCTTGTTTGCTCGGCACCAATGGAGGAGAAGAGTGGCTAGGTCTTTTGGTGGAGAGGAGGAGGGAGAAGAGACCTCTTCCTCTTGTGTTGCTCGGCAACAACAAGAAAGAAAAGAGGGAGGGAGTGAGGAGGAAGAAGAGGTTTCTTCCTCTTGTGTTGCTCGGCAACAAGAAGAAGAAAGGAGGAAGGGAGAGGGTTTTCGGCACCCAAGGGAGGAGAGGAGGAAAGTGAGTGAGGATGAAGTTGAAGTCACCCCTCCATGCCTATTTATACTAAAATGAGGGGAGGAAACTTGTCTTGATTCATCCTCCTTATTTACTTCTCTTCTTAATGTTAAGAATATTCTAGAGAAGATGCTTCTTGAGTTCTCCCTTAATTTATCTCTTTTCTTTCCTTTAATTAAAATTCCTATCTCTCCTCTTACAATATCCTCTCCTATCCCACTTGGTTAACACATGCATGTATCCACAAGAGAACCAAGGATCAAAACTTGGTTATGTATATTTTTACTTCTTTTTACTCCCTTTTCCTTTTTAGTAAAAAGAATCCTTTCTTATTCTTAACTACTTAGTCCTTTCTCTCCTTATCAATAATTCTCCTATCCCCTTTGGTATCCTATACATGTTCCTTACAAGAGATCCAAGGTTCAATCTCTCTTCTAACGTTTTATTTTCTTTTGTACATAATAATTCATATATTACCCTATTATGCATTATGCATAAATATTTCATACATGTATTCATATTTCTTCCTTTTGTCTACATTAATTCCATACATTATAAATCATGCATAGATGATTTATATTCTCAACTTTATTTTCTTTCATAATCATCTAAATCCTTCCCATCGTAACATTCAACGTAGACTATCTACACATTCTTTTCATTACATTCGTACTCTCATTGCCCTTACTTTATCTAGGCTTTCTAGGGGTGTTACAAGAAATCACTTGGTGATTACTTTGAGGTGTTTTTAAAAGAGAGTACTTCTCTACCTCTTTTAGCATACCCCATTGTCAGGAGTATTTGAACCTGAAATAAGGAGTAGAAGCATAATGGTTAATAAGACGATGATTAGTTGACTCGCCTAACGCTATTCCATGGGAGATCCTAACTCATGGAGTACTGATTGAATATGGTTAGATAACCTTGATGGTACATAGAGATATATGACCCATAATGATATAGAGAAGGTGGTTTTTATTGATTAACACAAATAAAATCCAACTGTTACTAAGTGGAAATAACAGATGATGATCATCGAGGGGCATAGTGTCGATTAACAGTTATTTCAACAAGCTATATAATGATAGTTCTCCTCTACCCTTGTGTGCATGGCTCATCACTAGAGGTTCTTGAACCTCAACTGGAGCAATCATAGTATGATGGGTTACAAGACAACGGTTAGTCAACTCAACTAACATTATCTCCATCAAGTAGCACAAGAACTTGACTACTTAATCTTTTACCCAAGGTCCTGAACTCTATATCTTAGATCAGAGTGGTCAACCTTTTGTCGATATTTGTTGGAGGACATTTACGAGCATGAATATGAGAGTTATGGAGATGCCCTCTTAATGGGTTGACTCTCAGTCAAGAGGTTATTTGACCCTTTAGACTTTGGATTATCATTCCCTTATGGTGGATATTTGAGTACCTAGAATGATGATATTTGACATACTTTGTGACATGTACTCATTGGTCACTTATAACGCTATACTCAATGACTGAGTAAGAGTGGTAACCTTGTAACCCCCGAACCAACCATCTTTAAGATTCGTCGAGACTAATGGTGAAGGAATAATTTGTTTGGGTACTATAAGCCACGCAGTTACTATCTCATGTTGTTAGAGATTTACTATCATTAATGAGATTTAACAAGGGAAGTACATCACTTCACTCAGATATCTTGAACTCCTTAGCTTTCCACCTGAAAGTCAAGAGGAGTTCGTGGTTGAGGTATCTTGAACTCCTTAGTTTTCCGACCATCTCCATCGATACTGGCCATTATATCTCATCTCCTTCATCCACTGAGGTCTAGAGATTTTTTTTCTAGTCCATCAATTCTTCAGCCACCACCCGAGAAGCTCAGAAGATATCCTACTTAATTCGCGTGCTACCACTGAACTCCAACGATCTACCTTCATTCACATTATGCGACACCAAGATATTCTTCCACTAGGTTCAAGGGGATTCCCTTACCTAATCCCATCTCTATCATGAACACAATTCCTTATTCCTCAATCCTCTCAATGTCAATCCCTCCGATTAGGCCTTCTTCTACTAATTCAGCCACACCTTGGTTCCTTTTGGCAGCGTTTCATCTTCCATAGCTTTCATCCATTGAGGAGAAGAAAGGGGTTTACCTTCTTCGATTGATTGGATAACAACATCCTCCCCTCTTCACCAAATCATTGTTAACCTCTCATTCAACCATCTGAGCTTCTTCTTCATCATTGTTGCTTGATCTGTATGCTTTCAATTCTGATCTAGAGATCACTTTTCTTGCAATGTGTAGTCTCCTTTTCATGAAATTGAGTTGTTAATAGGATGCTTGGTTTTATCTCTTATGCATTTGAATTTTAACCTATTTGAGTTTTAATTTTGTTGATTTGTAGCTAGGTGTTCTATAACATTATTGTTCTTGTTTGTTTCCTAGATTGTAGTGATTAGGATAGTTTAGATGTCGTGTTTTTCAAACGTCATAAGTCATTTTCATTTATACTATAATTTCCTTTATTTTCAATTCAATGCATGTAGATTAGATCATACTAGGTTTCATTAAATGTCTTGAGTTCTTTAATTTGTTGTTATGATAATTTAGGTTAGATTAGGGTTTCTTTCATTGTTCACCTTAAGAATTCACAACTTAAAACCCATATCCCCATTGACAAATAACTTGATCCTAAGATTAGAAATCACCCACTACATTCCTTGTGAATTATGATCTGAGTTATCCTATATTGTATTAGTATAGTTAGGTTAGTAATTAATTTGAATTAAAATTGTATCATGACTATGCGATCTATCAAGGCCATCTCCACCTCTCTTGCTCGGATTAGAGAGGGGAGTCTGCTCCACTCCCGAGGAACCTTCAACAATCCACATTCATCACTTAACTGACATCATCTCTCTCTCTCTCTCTCTCTCTCACTCTCTCTCTCTCTCTCTCACTCATATTAGAGGAAGGGTGGGCATCTTCACCTCACTTAATCAAATTAGAGGGGGAGATGATCCGGTCCATCTCCATAGGCATTCTCCTAACATCATCTCTCTTTCATTTAATCTTTTAAGTTTCTGTCGTTTATTTGGAAGATATTAGGTTAGATTAGATTAGGTTTTATTAATGTTGTAAGTTCATTGAATGCTTCGTGTTTCCTTTAATTCTCTTGCAATTGTAGTTTATATTATATTAGTGTTTTAATTACATGCATTGTCTTTCATTTATTAGTCTTAGCAACCCCAAATCCAAACCCCCAATTACAACATAGAAAAACCCAAAGAAATAAATTGATCCTAAAAACTATCATCCTACAGTTACATTTGTCGGGAAACGACTCGAGTCTTCCCAATGATAAATTAGCATAGCAAGGGTTTGATAATTAAATTGAGTTTTAAATCTTATCATGACAATATGGTTACCAAAACTTTTATGTGGTTCACGATCCTTAGGGTTCAACTCAACAACCTATGTCTTAGTGTGGGTGTACTACATTTATCCTTGTCAAACATTGAAATGAATTTGTTGTAGACTGCTTTGGCTTGTCCTATGTAGATCCTAAATGGAACATTACCATCCTAGGATGAACATAAGAAACAGTAGCAAAGTAAATGGAGGATGTATGAAAGATTGTTTATTCTAAAGTCTCGTCTAAAGTATTTTTCATAATTGATGTCTTGTTGACCTGATCATGTTTAAAATTGCTCAAAACTTCTTGTTGTCCAATTACCATTTTCAATTGTTATCTAATTTTTAGTTAAACACGTCCTATTTTCAAGTGTACTAGACACTCTCCACGTTAGATTCTCATCGTGATACATAGTGCATCTTGCATTGACTAGATCATTCACTTACCTAATCACTTTGTCGTTGACCTAGCACAATGTGTATCTCCACCTTGTGTGCACTCAATATATGGAGGTTTTCTATATTCATTGCATCATCCTATCACTTGAACCTCCTTTTCTAGTCAATCAACTTCAATTTACCAAAAACCTTAGTTGATCATCCAAAAAATTTGAAAGACAGTTAATTTTAAAACACATATACTTCTTACTTACATAATATTTAGTCTATCTGACCTACCAAGACTTCTCCCCTTTTAGGTATCTAGTCTACTTGACCTCTGGGACTTCCTTACTTGCCAAAAGTTTGCAACTCTAGGACTTCTCCACTTGTTTAGATTTCACTCCTCTAGGATTTTCCATTTGCCTTGAGTTTACTCTTGCAATATTTGATCAACTGCCAAATTGTTAATCCCTCTTTGTCTTTCCTTGACTTCAATCCTACCTAGAGTTAGTCTTCTTTACATACTTAATTATCAAGACCATTTAGGTAACTTAAAAAATATTATAATTAGCAATTTATCTTTATACAAAATAAACATTTCTTTACATACTTTAAATAACTTCCTCCGTTGAAAGTATAAAATCTTAAGTTATCCTTATCACATAAAAGTAACATATGTTTCTAACTTTATAAATAGTAGATCCAAATGGACATAATATTCAATTAAATTTAAAAGCTAATCAAGTTTGTGTTTCACATCCATCTTAACATTAGAGACATGATAATGGACACAAGGAAAATTAGCTTAGCAATCCTCTTTATGTTATCCATTTTTATTTTTCCGACAACATCTAGAGAGCTTGCTCCTACACCGTCTTCGACAGGAATTGATTTTTTTGAATTACTATGTAAGTTATTAATATTATTTTCATACATTGTTTGAAAGCATAAATCTCAAGGCATCGGAGTGAAATATGCTATGAAACTAAGTGGCATTACATATTTAGATAATCACCTTATCTTTATTGTTCCTAAATTTAAATCTCAAAGTTTTTATACAAAATATTTATTTTTGTGTGTATGATTATCAAATTACAAATACTAAGAGTACTCATTTCTATTTACTAATATGCAGTTAACCAACTTGCTGAAATTACGAAAAAAGGACAAGGCATATTTTTCCCAAGGAATCAATTAATTGGAAATCGTAACATGCATTGTTGGCTTTGCTTGGATCCCCCTAGACAGTATGATTAGTCATATCTATAAGAAATAAATATATCTTAAATAAACTACTTTTAAAAATATCTAATTGAGGTAGTGAATGAATCATATTTAAGTGATATGAGATAATATACTTCAAATTATTTTTTAAAATATTAATAGAAATATTGAGTCTATCAAAAATGAATATACATTCTATAAAAGCATTTAAATTAAAAATAAATTTATCATTTGAAAAATTATTGAAATTTTTATTAGTAAACTTAAGAATATACTAAACTATATTATATTTTATATTAATATTAACTAAAATAAAGCTATAATAAAAAGATGCAATGAACAAGTAAATAAGAAACTATTCAATTAACAAATTATAACAATGCCTATAAGTGTCAAGATTTGGTGACTATAGTCCCCACGAGGTTCCAATTTGGCTAAAGGGGGGCAGACTAGGTACGGGGCAAAGGACCAATTCTCCGAGGATGCATATCCTTTTGAAAAAAAAACCCCTTCCACCCCCTAACCACTTTGCGGCAGGCTATAAATTAATCCCGTGATTTACCTCCCTTTATATAACTTAGGGACCGGTTGTAAGGGGCTCATAGGATGAGCGTAATCACCTTTTATAATAAAAATATTTGTTACATATAATTTAGTGTAAAAATAACATCACTTTTTTTTACTAAAATTATTAATTTTAATATAAAATATGCTTTAAATTGTAATTATTCAACTTTTTGACTATAAAAATCCTAAAATTTAGTTGATAATTTAAATAATTAGATATAATGAAAAAAATATATTAATGATAATAAATAAAAAAATTATCAATACTATGAAATATTTAAATGAAAACATAAGTTTTTTTACAAAATCACAATTGATAAAAAAAATGTTATTATTATTATCCATATATATTTAAATGAAAACATAAGTTTAACCCTATGTTGCTTGAAAAAAATATACAAATCTCTAAAAATTTTAAAGTTTCAAAGAAAGGTTTTCTTGAAAAATCACAAAGTTACATGAACAACATCAAAATTTTCAAAAATGATACAAAGTTGATAGATGACTATAAGTTTCATTAAATTCAACATTAAATGCCTTAGTTTTCAATCAATACAAGAAAAAACTTACTTTTAAATACAAACTAAAAGAAAATTTTAAATTTTGATATTTGATATAAATATAACCTATCAATACATTGAACTTCTCCTGAGCTAATCAATGATTACTATTTTGATACTTTTGATTCAATAAAAAAATTAAAAATTGTAGTTTATTAGCTTACCATTTCACTTGAAATTTAAGAGTCACAATGCAAATATTAAGTTTAACCTTGTGTTTTGAGTGAGACATAAATAATGTATCAAAACTTTGTTATGTGATGATGCAAATATAACCTTGCAAAGCAAAGCAACAACCATAATATAAAGATATTGGTTGAAATTCAACATGGTCTGCTTTTCTAAAATACTATATGGAAGAGTTAACTATTTGGGGGAAAAAATTTAAATTTGACCTGAATAGATTCACCATTTACTCCATACGAACCCATATCCTAAAAATAAACTTTTATTTCGTAGCTTCTATTAAATACTCCAAGATAGGAATTTTTTTTCTTAGATTCTTTGTAAATAATCCATTTTTTATAGAAATTAACCCTTTATCTCTCAAGATCATGTTCCACATTGATTTCTAGTCCTTGATCCCAATTTTTGATTGCTTGATACTGGTTTCAGAGCCACAGGTTTATGAGCTCTATTATACATGTTTCTAATTTTATGGTTTGTTTTTTTGATGTGACTTTTGAGTTCTAGGACTAGGAAACTGTAGGACATCTCCAAGATATAGGAAATGAAGTTATATTTCTGGTGATTATCTTATCTTTTGTGTTGACTACCTTTAATACGTTATGGATAGACACTCTCCAATTTAGTTGGATTGTGTATCTATTTCTATACCTGTCTAGTAGGTATTCATTTACTTGGTGCAGCATGATGATACTTAGTCAATCAGCTCTATTTTCAATTATGGTCAGGGTTGATTATGGTAGTTGCTTAATACTTATGTGATACAACTGTCACGCCTCGAGAATAACAAAAATCGGACAGCACATCCCCTCTAACAATGACAATATGAAGTATATATACATACATCCACAAGCATACTCATCAGCTATATACTTTAGCCCACACGACTGGATATAAACACACCAGCAGTTTATAAGTAGCCAACACAGCTTGAAATAATCACAACCAATGCAGTTAATAGTCAGCCCACATGGTTGAAATATAGCACAGTGGAAATCACAAAATAACGAACTTGAAACAAACAAAATAACTAACTGCGAGCTGGATCGGCTGGACACATCATCACCAAACCAAATACAAGATTCCATAAAACAAAACTCCATATAAAAGAATACACAAATACAAGAACAAGTGCAAAACCAATAATGCGAATGGAAGCACTAATGGTAGGAGAAGCTCGATGTGACATGGGACTGGCGGACAGGATCTCAAGGTGACTCCATAAATCCTTTATCTGCTACCTAGCGAAATAAACCAGTTTATGGGGTAGTGAGTGCTGGGACTCAGTGGGTAATAGACAGCTTGTAACACCCCTAGAAAGCCTGGATAAGAAAGTAAGGATAATGAGAGTTTGAAGGTAGTGAAAAGAAGGTGTAAATATTCTAAGTTGAATATTAAGATGGGAAGGATTTAGATGATTAAAACTTTATGAAAGAAAATAAAGTTGAGAATATAAATCATCTATATTTATAATACATGGAATTAATGTAAACAAAAGGAAGGAATATGAGATAATATATATGTGTATGAAATATTTATGCATAATGCATAATATGGTGATATATGAATTATTATGTACAAAAGAATATCAATAATATGTTAGAAGAGAAATAGGATTGAACCTTGGACCTCTTGTAAGGAACATGTATAGGATATCAAAGGGGATAGGAGAATTATTGATAAGGAGAGAAAGGACTAAGTAGTTAAGAATAAGAAAGGATTCTTTTTACTTAAAAGGAAAAGGAAGTAAAAAAAGTAAAAATATACATAACCAAGTTTTGATCCTTGGTTCTCTTGTGGATGCATGCATATGTTAACCAAGTGTGATAGGAGAGGATATTGTAAGAGGAGAGATAGGAATTTTAATTAAAGGAAAGAAAAGAGAGAAATTAAAGGAAAGAAAAGAGAGAACTCAAGAAGCATTTCTCTAGAATATTCTTATCATTAAAGAGGAGAAATAAATAAGGAGGATGAATCAAGTCAAGTTTTCCTCCCCTCATTTTAGTATAAATAGGCATGGAGGGGTGGCTTCATCCTCAACTCACTCTCCTCCTCTTCTCCTAGAGGTGCCGAGACACTCCCTCTTTCTTTCTTTCTTTTGTTGCCGAGCATCACAAGAGGAAGAAGCCTCCTCTTCTTCCTCCTCCTCTCCACCAAAAGACCTAGCCACTTCTTCCTCCATTGGTGCCGAGCAAAGCAAGCAAGGAAGAAAGGTCCACAAGCAAGTTCTCAACTCTAGGAAACTTAAGCAAAGAAGGTAAGCTTCCCCTCACCTGTGGTACAAGGCTTTTATGTGATTTTCGGATTTATAAGGATTAGAAAACCTAGGAAAGAATTTAAGAAAATTCGGCTAAAGAAAAGGTTTTCAAATCTAAGATGATTTAAACAAGACCTCATTTCATGATAAGATTTTCTATGCTATGTAGAAGGATTATTTTCCATGATTTTATACTGATATGATGTATGATCAGAGGAGTATCTAACCCTAGGATTTAACCAAAAATATTTTAAAGAGGCTAGGAAGATTATTTGGAACCAAAAGAAAACTCACTTGTATGCTTCGGACCAGAAAGGTTAAGGGTTAGAAAGACTAAACATGCTCCTATGATAGGATATAAAGTTTCTTAAAGGGTGTTCACATTGCTAGAAACTCATGAACTCTTTTTAGGGTTTTTCGGCCATGATAAAAGGGATAGCTTAGATTAGCCTAAACAAAAATATTAATATGCTCAAGACCTCTATGATATTATGATATGAAAGTTGATTAATGCTCTCATGTTTAATTGGAATGTAGAAAATTAGTTACATGATATAAGACATGTAAGATCACAAGAGTCCTAGCTTGTTTATGATCCAATTTTGTGTATGATGTTCTTAGTAACTTTTGCCATGATATTGACTTAGGCTTTCCATGCTTTAGGCCACTTAAGAAACCTAGCTTAAGGACTGGTAGGTTTCGGCCATGAAGAAAAATAAAAGAAAAAGGGAAAGAAACCTAGGAAATACTATACATAATGAGAAGAAATGAAATTATGTTATGTAATATGCCATGATATGTTATAGCATAGGAAATGCTATACATAATGAGAAAAAATGAAATTATGTTATGTAATATGCCATGATATGTTATAGCATAGGAAATGCTATACATAATGAGAAGAAATGAAATTATGTTATGTAATATGCTATGATATGTTATAGCATAGGAAATGCTATACATAATGAGAAGAAATGAAATTATGTTATGTAATATGCCATGATATGTTATAGCATAGGAAATGCTATACATAATGAGAAGAAATGAAATTATGTTATAGCATAGGAAATGCTATACATAATGAGAAGAAATGAAATTATGTTCTGTAATATGCCATGATATGTTAAAGCATAGGAAATGTTATACATAATGAGAAGAAATGAAATTATGTTACGTAATATGCCATGATATGTTATAGCATAGGAAATGCTATACATAATGAGAAGAAATGAAATTATGTTACGTAATATGCCATGATATGTTATAGCATAGGAAATGCTATACATAATGAGAAGAAATGAAATTATGTTACTTAATGATATGTTATAGCATAGGAAATGCTATACATAATGAAAAGAAATGAAAAAGGAAATGCATGAAAGATTGTTAGGGACATGATATGATAGTTATGCATGATAAGTTATTTTTTTTGTATGGTTTGTACCAAGGGTGGGTTCCGTAAACGCCCCGGGGTCGATGGAGTAAGACTCGGACCTCGTCAGTAATGGGCCTCTGAATGCCCTAGGTCGATGGAGTAAGACTCGGGCCTAGTATGTATGCATGGTAGGGTTCAAGACTTGCTACCTTGGACCTACCTATGAAGCGCGCGCATTATGTATGTGGTACAAACCGGGATCCCCTCTAATGATGATATTAATTTCAAGTACTTATAAGTATAAGTTTTCAAATTCATGATGCATTGCCAACATATGTGCTTGAATTATCTGATGATTAGATATAATGTCATGTGATATTATGATATGAATATGAATATGATACCCTTGTATGTCGTATGCATATGATACCTCGCATGATATTGATATGCAATGATATGAATTCGGTTTTAGTGAGTAGGAAAGGAACTTACTGAGCTATGAGTGCTCATAGCTTACTTTCCTTGTACCGCAGATATGGGGGACGGATATTCGGAACGACGGAGCAGCAGGAGGAGCAGATAGTGATGTGTGTGGTGGTGGCTCGGCAAGAACGATTCGGACAAATTAATATTTTTAGTTATATGATCAGTATATGCACATTCGAACTAATCAGAATATGTGATATCATGCTTATTTAAATAAAAGGAATGATTTAAAATTTTCCACTGTTATAGTATAACTAAAGCATGTACGTAAGTAGTATAAGATCGTAGTGCCGCCCTTGGGTAAGAAGGGTGGGCACTTACAGAGCGAGGTTTTGCCACTCACTACACACACATCAAGCTCCTTCCTGTCGCTCCAAGTAAGTACAGTTGCTTAATTTATTTATATGCAAAAATTAGTATGATACTCTAGGATACATGAATAATAGCCTAGGAAGGATACCTTAAGCTATACCCTAGAGAAGGGTGCATGATGACAAGTATGTGTTAAAAATAGTATGATACTCTAGGATGCATGAATGGTAGCCTAGGAAGGATACCTTAAGTTATACCCTAGAAAATGGTGCAAGATGATAAGTAGGTGATATTCTAGGATGCATGAATGGTAGTCTAGATACAAGAACCTTAGGCTATAACATAAGAAGGAATCTGAGCAGAAATTGTCATTCTAAGTTTGGGGACGAACTTTCAATAAGTAGGGGAGTTTGTAACACCCCTAGAAAGCCTAGATAAGAAAGTAAGGATAATGAGAGTTTGAAGGTAGTGAAAAGAAGGTGTAAATATTCTAAGATGAATATTAAGATGGGAAGGATTTAGATGATTAAAACTTTATGAAAGAAAATAAATTGAGAATATAAATCATCTATATTTATAATACATGGAATTAATGTAAACAAAAGGAAGGAATATGAGATAATATATATGTGTATGAAATATTTATGCATAATGCATAATATGGTGATATATGAATTATTATGTACAAAAGAATATCAATAATATGTTAGAAGAGAAATAGGATTGAACCTTGGACCTCTTGTAAGGAACATGTATAGGATATCAAAGGGGATAGGAGAATTATTGATAAGGAGAGAAAGGACTAAGTAGTTAAGAATAAGAAAGGATTCTTTTTACTTAAAAGGAAAAGGAAGTAAAAAAGAAGTAAAAATATACATAACCAAGTTTTGATCCTTGGTTCTCTTGTGGATGCATGCATATGTTAACCAAGTGTGATAGGAGAGGATATTGTAAGAGGAGAGATAGGAATTTTAATTAAAGGAAAGAAAAGAGAGAAATTAAAGGAAAGAAAAGAGAGAACTCAAGAAGCATTTCTCTAGAATATTCTTATCATTAAAGAGGAGAAATAAATAAGGAGGATGAATCAAGTCAAGTTTTCCTCCCCTCATTTTAGTATAAATAGGCATGGAGGGGTGGCTTCATCCTCAACTCACTCTCCTCCTCTTCTCCTAGAGGTGCCGAGACACTCCCTCTTTTCTTTCTTTCTTTTTGTTGCCGAGCAACACAAGAGGAAGAAGCCCCTCTTCTTCCTCCTCCTCTCCACCAAAAGACCTAGCCACTTCTTCCTCCATTGGTGCCGAGCAAAGCAAGCAAGGAAGAAAGGTCCACAAGCAAGTTCTCAACTCTAGGAAACTTAAGCAAAGAAGGTAAGCTTCCCCTCACCTGTGGTACAAGGCTTTTATGTGATTTTTGGATTTATAAGGATTAGAAAACCTAGGAAAGAATTTAAGAAAATTCGGCTAAAGAAAAGGTTTTCAAATCTAAGATGATTTAAACAAGACCTCATTTCATGATAAGATTTTCTATGCTATGTAGAAGGATTATTTTCCATGATTTTATACTGATATGATGTATGATCAGAGGAGTATCTAACCCTAGGATTTAACCAAAAATATTTTAAAGAGGCTAGGAAGATTATTGTCTAACCAAACTTGTGCAAGGTTCCTTTTATGAAATGCTAAGGACCTTTCTATGGTTTTCTTGCTTGGAAATTAATTGGAACCAAAAGAAAACTCACTTGTATGCTTCGGACCAGAAAGGTTAAGGGTTAGAAAGACTAAACATGCTCCTATGATAGGATATAATGTTTCTTAAAGGGTGTTCACATTGCTAGAAACTCATGAACTCTTTTTAGGGTTTTTCGGCCATGATAAAGGGATAGGTTAGATTAGCCTAAACAAAAATATTAATATGCTCAAGACCTCTGTGATATTATGATATGAAAGTTGATTAATGCTCTCATGTTTAATTGGAATGTAGAAAATTAGTTACATGATATAAGACCCTAGCTTGTTTATGATCCAATTTTGTGTATGATGTTCTTAGTAACTTTTGCCATGATATTTACTTAGGATTTCCATGCTTTAGGCCACTTAAGAAACCTAGCTTAAGGACTGGTAGGTTTCGGCCATGAAGGAAAATAAAAGAAAAAGGGAAAGAAACCTAGGAAATGCTATACATAATGAGAAGAAATGAAATTATGTTATGTAATATGCCATGATATGTTATAGCATAGGAAATGCTATACATAATGAGAAGAAATGAAATTATGTTACGTAATATGCCATGATATGTTATAGCATAGGAAATGCTATACATAATGAAAAGAAATGAAATTATGTTATGTAATATGCCATGATATGTTATAGCATAGGAAATGCTATACATAATGAGAAGAAATGAAATTATGTTATGTAATATGCTATGATATGTTATAGCATAGGAAATGCTATACATAATGAGAAGAAATGAAATTATGTTATGTAATATGCCATGATATGTTATAGCATAGGAAATGCTATACATAATGAGAAGAAATGAAATTATGTTATGTAATATGCCATGATATGTTATAGCATAGGAAATGTTATACATAATGAGAAGAAATGAAATTATTTTACGTAATATGCCATGATATGTTATAGCATAGGAAATGCTATACATAATGAGAAGAAATGAAATTATGTTACGTAATATGCCATGATATGTTATAGCATAGGAAATGCTATACATAATGAGAAGAAATGAAATTATGTTACGTAATGATATGTTATAGCATAGGAAATGCTATACATAATGAAAAGAAATGAAAAAGGAAATGCATGAAAGATTGTTAGGGACATGATATGATAGTTATGCATGATAAGTTATTTTTGTATGGTTTGTACCAAGGGTGGGCTCCGTAACCCCGGGGTCGATGGAGTAAGACTCGGGCCTCGTCAGTAATGGGCCTCTGAATGCCCTAGGTCGATGGAGTAAGACTCGGGCCTAGTATGTATGCATGGTAGGGTTCAAGACTTGCTACCTTGGACCTACCTATGAAGCGCGCGCATTATGTATGTGGTACAAACCGGGATCCCCTCTAATGATGATATTAATTTCAAGTACTTATAAGTATAAGTTTTCAAATTCATGATGCATTGCCTACATATGTGCTTGAATTATCTGATGATTAGATATAATGTCATGTGATATTATGATATGAATATGAATATGATACCCTTGTATGTCGTATGCTTATGATACCTCGCATGATATTGATATGTAATGATATGAATTCGGTTTTAGTGCGTAGGAAAGGAACTTACTGAGCCATGAGTGCTCATAGCTTACTTTCCTTGTACCGCAGATATGGGGGACGGATATTCGGAACGACGGAGCAACAGGAGGAGCAGATAGTGATGTGTGTGGTGGTGGCTCGGCAAGAACGATTCGGACAAATTAATATTTTTAGTTATATGATCAATATATGCACATTCGAACTAATCAGAATTTGTGATATCATGCTTATTTAAATAAAAGGAATGATTTAAAATTTTCCGCTGTTATAGTATAACTAAAGCATGTACGTAAGTAGTATAAGATCGTAGCGCCGCCCTTGGGTAAGAAGGGTGGGCGTTACACAGATAGTACATGAACATAATAAAGAACTAGAGATATAAGGTATATAGTCTTGTAGGAAAAATAGCAGATACTACAGTGATATCATAATATATGTCCATAATTGAAATCATATCCTAGGCTAGTAATAGAAAGTCAGCAGTAGCAAAAACATGCTATAGTACTGTTCATAACTACATGAGTAACATGTGAGGTATATACATATTAACAATAAGTAAGCCAGTGTCTAAACACATACCATATGTATATATCTAAACCTATGTAAGCATATCAGCATAAGTAAGCAACAGCATTAGCAGGTATAGTAATAACAGTGTATGCACGGATGGTCACTCCCGCCCACCCCTCTGCACCATGACCCCTGTATAGTCGAGAGGTCAGGTCAGTGACAGACTATACACCACTTCAGCTACCACTACTCTCGATTGGCCGAGGGTACACTTGCATAGTAGCTAACTAGCTACATCTGCGACGGGGGTCCCTGCTGCTCGCAACTCCAGCTATCACTATCCATGAGTAAGCAAGTGGGAGCACGATAGGACAAGTGGCACGCTTCAGCTACCACTACCCATGAGTGACCGAGCATGTGGCCCTAGGCAATGACCCTCTCAACCACAAGGTAGAAATGGTCGCCGTCATGCATGCAATGGCATGATGCGTAAAATGTAGCAGTCATCATATATATATAAATAGAAATCAGGTATGCTACATGAAGCCAGCATGCTTAGTAAGGTGTGTAAATAAACAACATTCAAGCAAGTAAGCACGGTATCTAGTATCTGTGAAATATCATAGATGACAAGAGAGACTGTATAGATATAGAAATGAGTAGCTCAAAGATCGGGTGGATAAGCATCAAGCACAAGAAAAATAAGGTGGAGTCAGGATAAACACAGTAACTATTTGAATATTTAGCTCATGCACTAAGATCAATGTACTAAAGAGATAAAGCAAGAAGTACCTGCCTTTATATGTCGATCATGGTAAAAAATCTCACGTCGATACACTTATCTCGAATCAACGTCCTGCAAATAATATGATATATGGTTTAGCTTATCACATATACAACAGCTAGCTAAACCCCAAAACTCAATCCTAATTCGATTAGGTAACTATGTTTCCATTCCATTTGGTAATCCAAAACTTCTTCGTAGATAAAATCTTGGTGAATTAATTCAACTAGAGAAATCAACTTATAAATGAAGCTCTAATTTCATAACTAAATAGATTAAGCAACCCTAACCATTTAACCGCCAATTAGAGTATACTAGAAGCATAATCAATCTAAAACTCAGTTACTTCATTATCAATCGATCAACCCATCCACAAAGAATCACAACTACACTGGATTAAGCTAACTTGAATCAACTATTAGGCATCATAAACCCAACCTACATAGTCCATCCACATGATTAGTTTAGGTTTAATCATATCATCCAACAAATCCAATAATCCTCAATCAACACAATCATTTTCTCCTCCAATTCACATTCATATTTAGTAATCCATATACAACCAAACTTAACAACATCATCAATTAACAAATTAAATCAAAGTAGAATTGAAATTCAACTCTAAAACTCACCCAAATTGGATTTCTCCTCTGTCAACTCATGGTTGGAGGAGTTTCATGTTAGTAATTAGCCCTAAGAGCCAATCATGAGATGATTAGGCCTTTTGGTTACTAATTGAGTTAGACTCAAATGAACCCACTCATTGGATTGAGTCCAATCCGTATTAAACACAATGGATTAATGGGTTAGACTCAATGGGTTAGACTTATTGGGTTATTGGATTAATGGTTAATCCAATATAATAAATCCAACCCATTAAGGAATACAAAGAGACAAAAAACCCTTGGTATTCATTAAATGAATATAAATAGGTTTTTGGATTTTATTTTTCATTAGATGAAAAAAGGTGACTCTTGAGATTCCATCTTCTTCCTCCTCCTTCCATGGCCGATTCTTGATGTTTGGCCAAACCATGCTTCTTGCTATCACAAGAAGATGGTTCTTCTCCGAAGGCTTCATTTGTGCGACGAACGAAGGATATGTTCATGTGGATACCGTAGAGGCGCGGACGCTTGAACGCGCTGAGATCTGGATCAAAAAAAAAGGTTGCTATCGGGATTGCAAAGGGCACGCAACAAAGGTATAATCCTATCATGCAACCTAGCATAGATTATTGCCATGAAAATTGTTTCTTCCCTTCATATAGATCTGCTAGATAAGAGGATCTAGTATATTTCCACTCATGATAGAAATGGATCACTAATATGGTTTATGATAATTTTTTTAAAAAAATAAATGATAATGTGAAATTTTCTTACATGTTTTTTTGTTGGCATAATAATTTTCATGGCCATTTAGGTAACTTAAAAATATTATAATTATCAATTTATTTTTATACAAAATAAACATTTATTTACATACTTTAAATAACTTCCTATGTTGAAAGTATAAAATCTTAAGTTATCCTTATCACATAAAAGTAACATATGTTTCTAACCATATAAATAGTAAATCCAAATAGACATATTATTGATGTGCGTAGATTATATACACCTTTTATGCATGTTTGGACGCACATTCACATATTTTGCACATGCTTTGTCAATGTATTTTCATACTTCCAGCTTTCCTTTTAGCATATTTACTTTTTTTGTTCAGAGATCTACTTTTGTGCATTTTCTGTACACAGGAGTCGAATTTGGTGAAGGATTCATGTTCGAGGCCAAATCTGCAAGTGAAGCTAGAGAGGAAGGCGTCATTCCTTAACCTCACACGACCCTACCATGGGGGGTTGCCCATGCCGTGTGGATATCCTTGGCCGTGTGGCTGCAGCAGAGGAGGAAATTGCCACGGCCGTGTGAACCTCACACGGTCGTGCCAAGATTTGAAGCCAAATGGAGCTAGGCCGTGTACACCACACGGCCATGTAAGATTTCCAAAGACCAAGGAAGCCCTGGCCGTGTACACCACACGGGTCGTGCAGGGTTTATAGTGAGCAAGAGGGCTTTGGCCGTGTACACCACACGGTCGTGCCAGGTTTCCAGAGGCAGAAGCAGTCCAGGCTGTGTAGATCTACACGACCATGCAAGGGGCGTCATGAAAGATGTCACGGCCGTGTACCACACATGGTCGTGTAAGATTGGCAGAGAAGGGAATGGCTTTGGCCGTGTGAACCTCACACGGCCGTGCCTCGAGGCTGTGTAGCGCCCAAACCTCACCTCTATATAAAACCTCCTTCATGTTTTGAGAGGTGATCTTCTCCCTTTTGGGGGGAAACAAGATTTGGGGCATTCCTTACCATTCTTGAAGGGATTTCCGGCGATCTAAGGGTGGATTTTCACCGAATCGACTCCGGGAAAGCAAAGATTGGATCCAAAGATATTCTTCTTTGTAGATAAGTTTTCTTTCTCTCTTTTCTTGGATTTAAGGGGATTAAGAATGCTTGTAATCTACTTTTCTTCGGGTTTCTTCCCTTATTTTATGGAGTTGATTTGATGGAGGGAGTAATTGTAAGGATGATTTGATGTAAAACTCTTGTCGATGTGCCAATTTTCTATTTCTATGATTTTGCCCTATTTATATTCATTCTATCTTGTATGGATTGTTATGATTAGGGCTTAATTACCATGCTTGATTGGATGTTTGGATATCTTGTGGATCTTTTTGAGATTGTATCTCATTCGATTTTCCAAGGGACGTTCGTGATAGGAACATGCCCGTGTAAAGACGTTTGGGGAATGATCTTGAGGGTGAAATAGGATAATTCAAGGAGGGAGGATAGATTGTGTGCATTAATCTTTATATCTTGATGCGGTTGATGAGTGATGAATTCGTATGTTGATTATGCGAGGGACGCACGTGACATGCAAGCCCGTGTAAGGACAAGATAAGTTCATTCCTAATTGATCACATTTAGGTATAGATTTCAATCCTAGGCCGGTTGCCTATTACAAGAGAGAACCGACAACCTTTTACAAATGATGGACAATTGAGGAATAAGATTGTAACGCCCGCCCTCCCCACCACTTAGAAAGGGGGAGAATGACGGAGTTACTTAAAACATACATACATGCATATATGGCAGTGGAAGTATATAAATCTTTTTGTATTTTTTTTTAAAACAAACTAGACTAACTAAAGCATATAATCATGTTATCATAGAAGCATGTCCATTATCATAGAGCATATATCCAAACATATCATGTGAACCATGTATTAGCATTCATAACTTGATCTAACATCTACAACTTGCTACGTGATGCATGCTGTTTTACTTGAATAAAGCATACTAACATGGAACATGAAAACATAAGTCCATAGTGGGTAACTGATAAGCTTAAAACTCTACGTGTCACGAATGGGCTTATCAAACTTACAATTAATTTTCCACTGAACCCCTTAACTAAATGATAATGTTGTAGTAATGAGCTCAGGATCGAACCTCGAGGAAATAACAGTAGGATGTAATCTTAGGATCGTCTTTTATTCTTATTTTTGGGGTTTTAACATATAAATGGGGGTTTTAAAGCTTTAAATCCAAATTAAGCAAATGAAATGCAAGCAATTAAGAAACTACACTACGGCTGAAATTAAAGCTACTTAAACTACAGAAAACTAAATTACTCACTAATACTTAATCCTAAGCTAAAGCAAGATTAATAACAACTTTAAAATCAATTGAAACTAAATTATTCCAAACATTTGAATTAAAGCAATTAAGCTAAAAGAAAACTATGATTACTGAATCCAAATAAATCTACCAACAATAAAAATAATGCATAAAAGAAACCCTAAACCATCTTAACACCAAACCAATCTTCTTGGCAACTTCTCCTTGCCGTTACACAAGGAAACAGCAGAGAACACTCCAACTGTAATCAGAGAAAGACAACCTCAGCAACTGAACTCAGCTCAGCCTTCACCAGCACCATCGGAGACCACTCCAAACGAATCTGATGAAGATCGATGCTGCCAACCTCAGGAAATCTACAAATCTGTGACTGCAACCTCAGATATGAAATGGAGCTGATGGTGGATGGATTGTCGTTGGGAATGGTCCAGAAGCAGTGGGGAACGCCGCCAATGCTCTCGGATGGAAAACGGAACCATCGATTGGAGGAACACCTCAAAATCAATAGCGGCAGAAGTAGATGTTTGCGGAGCAGAATTCTCACCGCAGGACCACCTTTGAGCGAGCTCAGATGGCTGGAAGCTGGTCGCTAGCACGGAGAATGTCGTCGTCGATGAAGTTGTCGGAAAATTGATCTAGAATTCGAGATGGGGTCGGAATCTCGGAGAACACCGCGGGACGCGAAGAACAGCGCTGTGGAGAATCAACGAAGGCACTATAGCACTGTAGCTTCTCTTTTTGAATCAGATCTGGATCTGATCGGACGGCTGGGATTGATTTGGAGCTAAATCAATGATGAAAGTTTGCCCAAAATCCAATCTGAAGGTACTGATCTTGATCTAGGGTCTGGATCTACTCTTGCTTAAGTCGGATCGACCAGATCATCACTGGATGGCCCAGATCTGCCCTATCTTCAATGAACGGTCCAGATTAATTCATGGCTGGATTAATGGATAGATGAACTCAGATCTGGATCAAAACTTCTGGATCTTCATCAATGGCTCAGATCTGCTCCCCATAAGGTTGTATTGGCCAGATCTTCAACGGATGGTACAGATCTCTCATATTCTTGATAAACGGCCCATAATGCTTCAAAGCTTAATTTTCTCGTTTGAACTCCGATTCGAGCCCAATTTCAGGCCAAATAGATCCAAATCCAAGATCCTTTGATGCCTACAAAATAAGAATCAAATATTAGCATCAAATAACACAAAAATACAATAATTTGTAATTAGGTCCAAAATAGATACAATGCACAAAATATGATGTAATCATGATTTAAACCTATAAAATCAACATCAAACCATGCATATATGAATCAAAATAATTCAATGAAATCATGGTTATCAAATCCCCCACACTTAGTCTTGAACGTCCCGTGAAAGTAAAGAAAACTAAAAATAATCTCCACAAAAAATTCCCTAGAAATACCTAGAAGATATTAAAAAGAATTTAATTAAGACCATCTAAAGATCACAAATAATCATGAATACAATCTAAACAATAATTAGTAGGTATGGTAGCTTCAATCCAATTGAAAAATTAAGCAAGATGTAATCTCAAAAGGGATTTACCTATTCTAGCTCTCACACTCAAACATGTGTATAAGTGGAGCTCACTCAATGCAACTCACAATATTTCACTACCATAAGCTTGCTTATTTTCTAATTCTCCACCACTATAAACATAGCATACATGAATCAAAAGGAATTTATCATCAAGAATTGAAATGGAAGCAAAAAGAACAAGTGAAGTGAATGAAATAGGCATAAGAAAAGAATTTAATGAAAAATTGAGGAGATGAGAGTATTGGAGGAATATACTTGATGAGTTGACCAATTTTGAAGTGAAAAGGGATGAATACCATTTATTTTTATCAATTCAAAAGCCCAAGCTAACCTCCCCTTCAATTTGATGCCAATCCAAAGTTCTTGATACTCTATCTTCACACTTGATACACTCTTGATTTGCCAAAAAAAAAAATTTCTTCACTGTTTTTTTTTTCATTTCAATTTCAGCATTTTGAAAGCTCAAAAATAATCTCAAATCACCTCATGGAGAAGAATTCCCTCCCCCACACTTAAAATCTTTGCCGTCTCGGACAATGAAACACATCACAACTAGTTGAAACACTTCCAGGCACCCTTCTAGTTTTCATTCTGCATTCTGCAGAATCTGTTCTATTTCTCCCTCTATTTCTGTGGTGTTTTGCAGGTACAACTTCCTCACAATTGCATCATAAAAGTCCAATAATTCAGAAGTTAAGCAGTACAAGATGATATCATCACATATACTTGGCACTACAACTCCCATTAAATGTTCTCAGCATTACAGTTGATGAATCTAGCACCATAATATTGAGCCCTTGCTTAATTGCCATTACTGATTTATTTCCTTACCAAGCATAGAAACACTAAAGATGGTAACTATTGAAAACCCACAATTTCAGAATTAAAATCCTGGCACAAAGTAGTGTCAACTTACTGATTCAAAAACTGAAATGCAGCTTGATCACAGAATTCAAAACTGCATTCTAATTCTGCAAGGACATCTCATGAATTGGCTAAATTTCTTTTCATGCAAGATTCATAAATTTCAGAACTTCAATATCTGAAATAGTTTGAAGTTTAAGCTGCAGAACTCAAGTTTTCCAGAATTGCAAATCTGAACAGTTTCATCTTCAATAACTCTGCCAAAATCTACTACAAAGTCTTTAAAATAGAGTTAATATATATAATTCATGAATTCATAAATCTAATTCAGAAACTAAGCCAAAGAATTTAGAATTAAAGCTTCCCTTTTTTAAATATGGATTTCTAAACCTTAGTTTCAGAATTTGGTTTTCAAGAACATCTGGCCCTAAATCATGAAAAACTAAACATAGACACGAACATTATTCAACACTGCATCAACAGGGAATTGAATTCAACTTGGTCCTGATCAGTAAATGGGTTGAAAGTTTTTGGAAGAAACCTGCAGATCAATTAGGCACACAATTGAAACTCCAAATTCTAGAAATCTTCTCTGTTTTCTGCAGTCTCTACACAAGTTCTAACTCTGGATTCATAACTTTGCCTCAGGTTTCAGAAATTACATCCATTGAAATTGCATGCTTTGAACTATATGAGAGTTAAACTTTAATCCTTCAATTTCAGAAATCAAGACCAAGCATTCAATAGATAAAGGACCAAACTATATTCTCCACTATTCAAATTCTGCAATTCCTGATAATCTTCAAATTCAAGTTCCCTTGTTTTCAGTTTTCAAGATAAGTTCCAGAAATCAGTTGCTAATCAAGAACTTCAATAAGCTTTTGCATATAAACTGATTAGAATTATAAACCATTTCCATTTCTGTAGTGAAAAACTTGAGAAGAAGAGCTTAGCACACACTTGCTAATTTTAGAAACAAATCTGATTTCTGAATTTCACTTCTGCAGATCTCAATTAAATTTTTAACAGAGTTAGAGGAACCATCTTGAAACTTACTGGTTTCTCTCAAACCTACCCAGAAACTTACTGGTTTCTGCAAATTTTGCCACATTTCATCTGCTTATAACAGAATTTCCAGCTCTCCTGAACAGCTTGAAAATGCATATATGTTGCACTGGTATAAAATAGAACTCATATTTTGAAATTTCCACAATTACAGAATCTAAGGCTGGTTAGAAATCTGCATTCTACCTTAAAATAGAAATCGGCACACAATAGACCAAATTGATACTTAAAATTCAGAACTGATCTTTATCACAATTGAGTTGTAATTTTGCTGCCCAACTTTAAATCTCTGATAACAGCACCGAATTCATATCAGAGATTCAGCTTTCAACAATCGCAACAAGAAGGTAAAGAAGAGTTCAGTAGCTCAATTTTGTCTTGATTCATATTCTTTGCATCACTGACCTGTTGCTAAAAAATTCCAGCAAAGCTATTATCATCAATTTTAAGATTTCTTTACAGATTCTATCTTTACAGATAACAAAATCTTAAACCACACCGGGCCAAGAACAATCTATGCTTCTATACAACTTGTAAGATTTCCGAATTTTGGCACACCATTGATACAAAATTCTGCATTTTTGAATTTCCAGATTCCACTACAGATAGTAGTTGATTCTGATATTAATTTCAGATCTAAACTTATCCAATTCATAATTTCAAACCTTCCTTCTAGCATCAAGAAATCAAACTCAGAATTCAAAATTAACAGCAGCTTTGAAACTCATCTCCAAACCACTTCTGCAACTAACAGCTTGTTTTTTTTTTCATCAGTTTGCCTCTGCGATCTCAACAAACATACACTTTATATTTCTGATCATGTTAGCAAGAAAATTTCTCCAATGCCACCTTCCTTAACAAGCTACTCACTGATTTCTTGTAAAACTGAGTAGTTTCAGAAAACCACTTCATTGGAGTATCATATTTTGATCCATGGTAAGCTCGGAAAGGAAGGAGCATCAAATGAAAATTTAATATGGCCAATGATCAGAAGTTTCAAGAAAACTTTGGCACAAATCTGAACTTCCATGAGAACATAATTCAGTTACAGAATTATGGTTTTCATCCTCACTTCCAGCTACATTTCTTGCTGTTTCCCTCTTTTGTATTTGATCTACAGCAAGACTTAACCACATTTCCTTACAATGGCACAAATTTCCAGCTCTAAATTGAGCTTTCTCCTGCTGCAATAACAGTCCAAAACTCAAGCTGCAGATTTGATTCATTTTCAGTTTTCAACATTGTTTCCTTGTCTAGTATCAGATTTCTTGTCTAAAAATCTTGTAGCTCTGTTGAAGCAAGATAATCCTTTGTCAATACTGGGTTAGCAGGTGAGTTTCAAAATTTGTAATGAACCAATAGCCTTGATTTCATTCTGCACAGCCACTGCTGATACCATTTCTGCACATTCTGGTCTTTGTACCAATTGTCACTGTTTAGCCACAAAATATTTCAATACTCCTTCATCTTGTCTATATAGACCCTTTACAATGCATATCCGAAAGCTTCCCATATTCCAGCAGCTTTTGCTCATCTCAAACCTCTTCCCAATTTGGCACAGAATTTCCTCACTATTCTGCAAAATCTGCATTTCTGGAGTTTTTGCACTATGTTAATTTCTGTCATTACAGCAAACGTTTCCTTTTGTTTTCATGTGTTCATTCAGATTGGAAATTCCATTCCTTGGATTGAGTATCACTTCACAAATCAACAACCATCAATGTCTTCTTTCATTCTTCTCATTCAACCAAATGCATCCTTTCAAGTACTATCAAGTGTCATGCCATTTCATACTTTTCAGGAATTGAAATGAATTCTGATAAAAACTATTGATGCCAACATTCAATTTGTTACTTCACATTACAAAACCTCATGTAAGCTTTTCCCCTACTTGATTTCATTTCTGAATTCTTAATACTCCCACAGCTCTTAACTTTTACAGAATTTCCCAGTACTGTAATTTTCTCACAGAATTCTGAATTCAGATTGGTACACTTGATATCCACAACTGATGTTACTAACTTTCTCACATCAAGCTTCAACAATTTATTCCCATAGAACTTTACAACCATTTAATCAAATAATAGCTTGATCTCTATCTTGTCTCAACTTATAACATCAATTATAAGGTTTACTGCAATTTCAGAATTCCAGCAACTTGATACTTTAAAATTCCTGTCCAACAATTTTGTAGAGGATTGGAAAGAAAGTAATCCACATTTGCTGTTGGAAATACAAGAATTTCAATAACTTCCCAAAGGTCTTAAGGATGATAATGAAATAGTTGCTCAACTTATTTCCATTTATTTCTGAATTCTGTTTCCAGCTTTTAAACTCACTATTTTGAGTGTCAAATGTTACCTTTTTCTTCAACTTTTTGTTAGTTAGAGCCCTAGAGCCAATCATTTGATGATTGTATGGACTCATGTATATCATATTCTTGTATATTAATAAAGGCATTTGTTTGGTTATTATACTTAATTGTATTAGTGCCAAATAGACTAAGTATAATAGCGTCCTTGAGTAGAAGGTTCATACCTATATCAATCGATTGGTTGAATCGATAGTGAGATGATATAGGGAACACTACTCTAAATCATTCCTAGTCGAGTATTAACATTCAGGGACAATGTTAATATAATAAGACTAGCATGTAGGTCAGCTCGATGACTTGATCTCACAAGTCATGGATATAGAGATATCAAGCTGACACATGGGTATGCATTAGAGAATGTATACTGAATGACCCGCCATGAGAAAGTATCATGGATCGTTATATGAGTGTCATATACATTCTCATGTGGCTATTAGTATAACTATTAGTCCTTAGACCTGAAGTTACCATCGATCCCTACATAAGGAGTTATGTACTTTGGTTTCGTCAAACGTCACCCGTAACTAGGTGGACTATAAAGGCGATTACTGGGTATATAACGAATTATGTAGAGGGATGTGAGTGATGTAGATGGGATCTATCCCTCCCATATGACGGGAGCGACATCGGTATTCTTGATAGAGTGAGACCACTAAGTGCATGACCATGCCCAAATGAGTCAACATTAGATGTTGAGCTCATTTGATCGAGTGAGTCTACTTGGAGTTCAAGATTTAGATTGATTAGAGGATGACACGGTCTATGCCTCATATTGATCAATCTAGATGTCTAGGATAGAAGGGCAATGTCACATATTTTGTGAGGAGTCACAATTGGTAGTCACAAGGTGATGTCGGATCTCGACATTCTTGTAACTTGGGTAGTAATGATGTGTTGCTAGATACCGCTCATTACTTATGCTCCTAAATGGGTTTAGGGCATTGCCAACGTTACAAGAACCTATAGGGTCACACACTAAGGACAATTAGATGGAGATTTGGTTCATATGATGAACTAAGAGGATTAGATTCATTTGATGAATCATATTGGATTAAGAGTAATCCAAATTGGGCTAATTGAGTTGGACTCAAGTTGATTCATGTATTCAATGAGTCTAATTTAGATTATGACTCATTAAATCAACTTAATTTAATGAATTAGATTCATTATATTAAGTTGGCTTGAATCATATGGTTGGATTAGATCAACCATGAGAGAGATTTGATCAAGTTTGACTTGATTTGAGAGGAAGAGAAAAAGTCATGTTTGACTTGACTTTTTGCCACATCACTAGTGAGTTGTCAAGATGTGGACCAATAGAATTGCTCCACATCATCAATGTGTGCCACCTCATGGAGGTTACAAGCCTCCATAGCATTTAATGTGGCCGGCCCACATTAAATGAGGAGGTTACACTTGTTGCCATGTCATTTAGTGAGGTGGCAAGATGTGGACCAATAGTGTTGATCCACATCATCCTAGAGTGCCACCTCATGGGGGTTACAACTCTTAATGGTCTCCACATTAATTGGAATTAATGTGGGGGTTACACCTCCTAGAAGGTGGCCGGCCACTTGAATGTGGAGAACAATTTTTTCATTTTGAAAATTGATTCCATCATTCATTCCTTCTTCTTCCTCCTAGAGTTCTTCTTGCACTCTCCCTCTCCTCCTTCCTTGGCCGAACCACATAGGTGCTAGCACACCTTGGTTTTTTGGTCACCTCCATCTAGTGTGTCCGTGTGGATACTTCTAGAGGACCGTATGCTTGACGGTCTTGAGATCTGGCAACATTTGGACGAGTGGGATTCGCGTGGGGCGCGCATCAAGGGTAATGATCTTAACTTTAGTGTAGATCTAAAGTTTTTACAAACTCATACAAGAAAAGGTTTTTCGAAAAGTTTTGTTTACGAATCTTTGCACGAGATCCATGGCTTCGGGTGACTCGGGGTTTTCGCGACGCGAAAAAGCGGTTTTCGCGGCCCGACGAACCCAACAGTGGTATCAGAGCCACGTGCAAAGACTTGTACGAGTTCATTTGTATTTTTATGAAAAATATACCTTCTGTGATTTTCTGTTAAAATTGAGTTTTTATGAGTAATTTTTCCGTAGAAGCGAAGCACAAGTGTCTCGGCACTTGTAGGCTTCGGCTACCGGAAAGTTTTCTTTTAAACGGCTTCGTTTTGCCCCAAATCCGTTTGGGACAGCGGGGTCGGGTGCCATTAGATCGCAAAGGAGCAACTCACGATGGTTAGATCATGGGTAGGGGCATTTCCCCTAACCCCGCAAGGGAAGTTGCTCCGCGATTGCACCCGAAATCGCTAAAAACGAACCCACCGGGAAGATTTTTCCGAAACGGCAATGTCTCGACCCAAATCGCTTTGGGACAGCGGGTTTAGGTGCTGTTGGATCGCAAAGGAACCCTCGCGATGGTTAGATCGCGGGTGGGGGCTCTGCCCCTGGGCCCCGCAAGGGGACCCGTTCCGCGATTGCGCCCGAAACCGCTAAACGGGACCGCCGGGAAATTTTATTCATAAAAATTGTAAAAATTATTTTAAAATTACAGAAAAATTATGAAAAATATATAATTTTGAATTATGTATTAATTTGTGATAGTTATGGCCCAAAATACCCAATAAGATTGGATTTGTGTTGTAATTCATAATACGACCTGCGTGCCGTCATATGATTGTGTGTGCTGTATTTTTATTTTTTTTTCCCACGGCCTGCGCGTCGTGCCTTTCTCTTATTCTGGTTGTAAATTAGATTTAGACTCGAATGTAACTCGAGTTTCAAATTGTAATGTACAAATTGGAGCGGTGGAGGGTCCACACGAGACGGAGTTCCGAGGCGGGCACGAGCAACACAAGGTGGTCAAAGGGAGGAGCTTGGAGAAGCTGTTGACCCTAGGTTGACCATTCGATCTTCTCATTGGCTTGAGAAGATCGTAGTAGGGCCATGACTAAATCACAAATAGATTAATTAATTAGTTGTTATGTATCTGATGCATGTTTAATAATTAATTAATTAATTAGTGCCTTAACGATTAGACTAGATCTAAGTCGTGCACATGATGCACCCTTGCGATTAGATTAGATCTAAGTCATGCACAAGATGCATCCTTCTCGATTAGATTAGATTTAGATCGAACCAACTCTAAATGCCTAACCGTGCCGTGATACCTATCACTACCTCGATCACATGTATTGTTGAATCTGTCAAAGCAGAGCAATACATATTATCTTGGTAGGGTATGGAGGGACAATCTTGGTCCCGCCTATCAACGCATGGGTGAATACAAACTCAATTAGATTGAGTATTCCTAGTTACTCGGTTGGATCGAGTCAACTATAGGCATTCTTCCAATAGTTGGAAAGGTAGGACAAAATCACGTTTATATTAACTCTCGGGCGTATTAGCCAAAGCTAACTCGAGTTTTAATATAAATATGGGTCTTGATCCTATAAACAAGAGTTGCATAGAGATGTAATTGGTAATCGTTACCTACCGATTATACTAAGCCTTGGGCGTATTAGCCAAAGCTAACTTAAGGGTTAGTATGATGTGGATCTTGTCCCACAAGAATTATAGAATTCAGTGGGAGCATCATTTAATTAAAGGCCTAATTAAATGATTTTAAAAGAATATGATATTTATTTCTGCAAATTTTCTGTTGTAGATAACCATGACGTCAAACACGAATTCCTTCTCCCTGCGATCTGTCCTTGAGAAGGACAAGCTCAACGGAGCAAACTTCCTGGACTGGTACAGGAACCTGAGAATAGTTCTCACCCAGGAACGTAAACTGTACGTTCTGGAGCAACCCATTCCGGAGGCTCCTCCTGCCAATGCCCCGCGAGCAGACAAAGATGCTTACAAGAAGCATCAAGATGACGCATTAGATGTGTCTTGTCTAATGCTCGTGACCATGAACTCTGAGCTTCAGAAGCAACACGAGTTGATGGGCGCTTACGATATGGTTGAGCATCTTCGCCAACTATATCAGGGACAAGCGAGGCATGAGAGATTTGAGATCTCTAAGGCACTGTTTCAGACGGGGCTCCCGTAGGTCCTTATGTACTCAAGATGATTGGGTACATAGAGAACCTACAAAGACTGGGGTTCCTACTTGGCCAAGAGCTGGCCACTGACTTGATCTTGCAATCCTTGCCGGATAGCTATAGTCAATTCGTTCTCAACTATAACATGAACGAGATTGACAAGCCACTGCCCGAGCTACTTAGTATGTTACGAACTGCTGAGATTAACCTTAAGAAGGTTAAGCCCATTCTGATGGTACAGAAGCACAAGGGCAAGGGCAAGCCCAAAGGTAAGGGAAAGTCCCAAACCAAGGGCAAAGGCAAGGCACTGAAGCCTAAAGGAGGGGTCGCCAAGGATGCTACCTGCTTCCACTGAGGTCAGACCGGGCACTGGAAGAGGAACTGCAAGGTATACTTGGAGGATCTTAAGAAGAAACGAAGTGAGACTTCCACTTCAGGTATATATGTTATAGAAGTCAATCTATCTATTTCTACATCTTGGGTATTAGATACTGGATGTGCTTCTCACATTTGTATTGATGTGCAGGCGCTGAGAAATAGCAGGACATTGACAAAGGGAGAGGTGGACCTACGAGTAGGCAATGGAGCACGGGTTGCTGCTGTTGCTGTAGGGATTTACTTTCTATCTCTGCCCTCTGGGCTTATACTAGAGTTAGTCGATTGTTGTTATATGCCTGCATTAACTAAGAACATAGTTTCAGTTTCTTGTTTAGACAAGAAAGGATACTCTTTTATAATAAAACAAATGTTGTTCTTTTAATTTAAAAGATATGTTCTATTGTAGTGCACCTCTGATAAACGGACTCTACATTCTAGACCTTGAGAGCCCTATCTATAACATAAATACCAAGAGGATCAAGTCGACTGACTTGAACCAAACCTATCTCTGGCACTGTCGCTTAGGTCATATAAATGACAAGCGCTTATCCCAGCTCCATAAGGATGGTTTGCTGGACTCATTTGATTTAGAATCATATGAGATATGTGAGTCATGCCTACGAGGCAAGATGGCCAAGACTCCCTTTAGTGGGCACAGCGAGAGAGCGACTGATCTGTTAGGACTCATACATAGTGATGTATGTGTGCCTTTCAATGTCGCTGCTAGAGGCGGTTATAGGTACTTCATCACATTTACCGATGATTTCAGTAGATACGGTTATGTGTACTTGATGACACATAAGTCGGAATCCTTTGAAAAGTTCAAAGAATTCAAGAATGAAGTACAGAACCAGCTTGGCAAGAGTATTAAAATACTTCGATCAAATCGAGGTGGTGAATACTTAAGCCATGAGTTTCGTGACTACTTAGCTGAGTGTGGGATTTTATCTCAACTCACTCCTCCTCGAACACCACAGTGGAATGGTGTATCCGAAAGGAGGAATCGTACCTTATTAGATATGGTACGATCTATGATGAGTCACACTGATCTTCCGACATACCTTTGGGGTTATGCTCTAGACACGGTAGCTTTTATACTCAACCGAGCTCCATCCAAGGCCGTGATAAAGACACCATATAGGATATGGACTGGGAGAGATGCCCAGGTGTCTTTCATGAGGATTTGGGGTTGTGAGGCTTACGTTCGACGTCAAGTTCAGACAAGTTAGGACCCAAATCCGACAAGTGCTACTTTATCGGATATCCCAAGGAAACTAAGGGCTATTACTTCTACATTCCCAGTCAGCACAAGGTAGTTGTGGCAAAGACTGGGGTCTTTCTAGAAAGGGACTTTGTTTCTAGAAAGACTAGTGGGAGCACATTCGATCTTGAAGAAGTTTAAGATGCCAACAATAGCACTGATGCCTCGATGGAAATTGAACTGGAACCACAAAGTGTTGTGGATGATGTTGTTCCACAGAGAGTTGAGGAACAACAACCAGTTCAAGTAGACATACCTCTTCGCAGGTCTGATAGGGTACGTCGTCAGCCTGAGAGATACTCATTTCTCTTGTCTGACCATGATGACTATGTGCTCATAGAGGATGAGCCCACCACCTATCAGGAAGCTGTGATGAGACCAGATCCCGAGAAATGGCTAGAGGCCATTCTCGGAGCTGGAATCTTCGATTCGATGATGCGATCAAACAGTTTAGTTTCATCAAGAACGAAGATGAGCCTTGTGTCTACAAGAAGGTTGTAGAAAACATAGTTGTCTTCCTCATATTGTATGTGGATGACAAACTACTCATTGGGAAGGACATCCCTATGCTTCAGTCTGTCAAGACCTGACTAGGGAGTTGCTTATCAATGAAGGACTTAGGTGAGGCATCCCACATTCTTGGGATACAGATCTATAGAGATAGATCTAAGAGATTGCTTGGCCTAAGTCAGAGTACATACATTGACGAGGTACTCCTACGGTTTGCCATGCAGAACTCCAAGAAGGGATTTCTGCCGATGTCACATGGCGTGAGTCTTTTGAAGACTCAAGGTCCCTCTTCTGGAGAGGAGAGAGACCGCATAGATCAGATCCCTTATGCCTCAACTATAGGATCGATCATGCACGCCATGCTATGTACTCGACCTGATGTCTCGTATGCTTTGAGCATGATGAGCAGATACCAGTCAGATCCTGGTGAAAGTCACTGGATAGCGATCAAGAATATTCTTAAGTACTTAAGAAGGAATAAAGAATATTTCTTGATATATGGAGGCAATGATAAGCTAGTTGTAAAGGGTTACAGTGATGCTAGCTTCCAGACCGACCAGGATGACTATAGATCGCAGTCAGGGTTTGTATTCTACTTGAATGGTAGTGCTATGAGCTGGCAGAGTTCACAGCAGTTCTACAACGTTTCCATCTTATTCGAGAGATTATCGATAGAGGAGATGTGAAGATTTGCAGAGTATCTATAGAAGCTAACATCGCAGATCCCTTGACCAAGGCTTTGGCACAGAGGAAGCATGATGGTCACACTAGGTCATTAGGCCTTAGAGCCTATACTGATTGGCACTAGTGCTAGTGGGAGATTGTTAGTTAGAGCCCTAGAGCCAATCATTTGATGATTGTATGGACTCATGTATATCATATTTTTGTATATTAATAAAGGCATTTGTTTGGTTATTATACTTATTTGTATTTGTGCCAAATAGACTAAGTATAATAGCGTCCTTGAGTAGAAGGTTCATACCTATATCAATCGATTGGTTGAATCGACAGTGAGATGATATAGGGAACACTACTCTAAATCATTCCTAGTCGAGTATTAACATTCAGGGACAATGTTAATACAATAAGACTAGCATGTAGGTCAGCTCGATGACTTGATCTCACAAGTCATGGATATAGAGATATCAAGCTGACATATGGGTATGCATTAGAGAATGTATACTGAATGACCCGCCATGAGAAAGTATCATGGATCGTTATATGAGTGTCATATACTTTCTCATGTGGCTATTAGTATGACTATTAGTCCTTAGACCTGAAGTCACCATGGATCCCTACATAAGAAGTTATGTACTTTGGTTTCGTCAAACGTCACCCGTAACTGGGTGGACTATAAAGGCGATTACTGGGTATATAACGAATTATGTAGAGGGATGTGAGTGATGTAGATGGGATCTATCCCTCCCATATGACGGGAGCGACATCGGTATTCTTGATAGAGTGAGACCACTAAGTGCATGGCCATGCCCAAATGAGTCAACATTAGATGTTGAGCTCATTTGATCGAGTGAGTCTACTTGGCGTTCAAGATTTAGATTGATTAGAAGATGACACGGTCTATGCCTCATATTGATCAATCTAGATGTCTAGGATAGAAGGACAATGTCACATATTTTGTGAGGAGTCACAATTGGTAGTCACAAGGTGATGTCGGATCTCGACATTCTTGTAACTTGGGTAGTAATGATGTGTTGCTAGATACCGCTCATTACTTATGCTCCTAAATGCGTTTAGGGCATTGCCAACGTTACAAGAACCTATAGGGTCACACACTAAGGACAATTAGATGGAGATTTGGTTCATATGATGAACTAAGAGGATTAGATTCATTTGATGAATCATATTGGATTAAGAGTAATCCAAATTGGGCTAATTGAATTGGACTCAAGTTGATTCATGTATTCAATGAGTCTAATTTAGATTATGACTCATTAAATCAACTTAATTTAATGAATTAGATTCATTATATTAAGTTGGCTTGAACCATATGGTTGGATTAGATCAACCATGAGAGAGATTTGATCAAGTTTGACTTGATTTGAGAGGAAGAGAAAAAGTCATGTTTGACTTGACTTTTTGCCACATCACTATTGAGTTGGCAAGATGTGGACCAATAGAATTGCTCCACATCATCAATGTGTGCCACCTCATGGAGGTTACAAGCCTCCATAGCATTTAATGTGGCCGGCCCACATTAAATGCGGAGGTTACACTTGTTGCCATGTCATTTAGTGAGGTGGCAAGATGTGGACCAATAGTGTTGATCCACATCATCCTAGAGTGCCACCTCATGGGGGTTACAACTCTTAATGGTCTCCACATTAATTGGAATTAATGTGGGGGTTACACCTCCTAGAAGGTGGCCGGCCACTTGAATGTGGAGAACAATTTTTTCATTTTGAAAATTGATTCCATCATTCATTCCTTCTTCTTCCTCCTAGAGTTCTTCTTGCACTCTCCCTCTCCTCCTTCCTTGGCCGAACCACATAAGTGCTAGCACACCTTGGTTTTTTTGTCACCTCCATCTAGTGTGTCCGTGTGGATACTTCTAGAGGACCGTACGCTTGACGGTCTTGAGATCCGGCAACATTTGGACGAGCGGGATTCGCGTGGGGCGCGCATCAAGGGTAATGATCTTAACTTTAGTGTAGATCTAAAGTTTTTACAAAATTGTACAAGAAAAGGTTTTTCGAAAAGTTTTGTTTACAAATCTTTGCACGAGATCCATGGCTTCGGGTGACTCGGGGTTTCCGCGACGCGAAAAAATGGTTTTTGCGGCCCGATGAACCCAACACTTTTCAAAGTAAACGATGCAATGCTCAAGTGATGTGTTGATAAAATACTACCCACTAATTGAATTCCGAATTATGGTTCATGAAAATCAAATTTCAATGATTACATAAACTCCCTGTTTCTGCATTTCTACTGTCCAGATTGAGTTATGAATTCATTTTTTCTCATCTTGCAAATGTCATAAAAGGTAAGCATACCATTTGTTTTAGCATATTCTTAAATTTCAACTAAACTCCCACTCATTTGGATCTTGCATTCCCAATCTTGATACACATCTGATACAAAATGCTCCTCATTTTTCAGCTCTATACTTAAATTTCCAGCTCTGTAAAAATCTCTGCACTTCAAATCTGCAGATTTCCATAGCTCCTGGAATTCCAAGCTATTGATAACACCTCTACTCACACATCAAATGTATCACTTATTAGCAAAAGACACCAACCAATAAAATCCACTATGCTTCATCTTTTCAGTGCATTCACTCACTTCCCAACACAAAAGAACTCAATTTCAATTAAACCCCTCCCCCAACACATAAAACCTTGTCCATCTTAGCAATCTAACTCATCAAGCAATTAATCCAAAACTCTCAACAAAAGAAGAATGACAAGCAAAAATGATCAAGATTTAGAATGCTAGATAAGAATGTTTCAAGAAAATTGTGGAGGAAGAAATTGGAAAGTATGAAGGGGAACAAAATCGATAAAATCCTCAATTTCCATGCACACAAATGTTATTGTGACTTTGAAAAGAAACTAAGCAAGTTCTAGAGTTTCAATTGCTATGAGTGCATGCCACACAAAGATAAAATAGTGTTTAGGCTTAAGGTGGTCCTCTCTAGGTAATTTCATGCAAACAAACTCAACTAATCAATTTGGAATCCACCACCAAATTAACTAATATCATGTAAGAAAAGCATTCTATCATGTACAATGACCTAAAATTGATGATCAAATTTAAGAGACTTTTACCATCTTAAAAATATTACATAGAAAATTCCCATGGAGAATTTTATTCAAATGAAATGCTATATATACCAAACAAAATGCAAAGTATGAAAGTAAAATACAAAATGTAAAAAAAAGTGCAAACACAAAGTATGAAACCAAAGAAACGTATAACGAATTTATTAGAGAAAAACTAAACACAAAGCATGAATCAAAATGCAAGAGAAAACAAAATTGGAACCAACTGCCCTTTCATTTCTCGGTGGTTGAAGAAGGTTTAGAAGTAGAAGTCACCCCGAAAATGGAGTAATTGTGGTTCCACTTAAATTGTTTTTATTCGTCATTTTTCCCTTTAAAGCTTTTTCTAGAGGTCGAAGGCGGTTCAGTTTAAGCACCCACTCTGGAAGCTTAAATTCTCCTACACAATCAATAAAAGAAAACACCTCCCACACACATGTGGGGTAAAAAGAAAACAGGAGAAAATTAGTGTGGGTAAAAGATATTTCAAGAAATGATTCACATCTAATAAAATCAATAAATGGTACCTGTATGAAATTTTCTGATATATCAAAAACAATACTTACCTTATCGTGTTGAAAGGTACCTGAAGTGGAGGCTGTTACCTCTTTCTCATCAAGTAATTGCTCAGACTCTAGTTCTGGTGCATGCACATCTTCATGTAGTGATTCTTGGGTGCTTGGCTCCAAAGCACAAGTCCCTACACTTACATCCTCAATTCTTGGTGGTTCTTGAGGTAATGCTTCCAGTAAGCATTCCCCTACACTTAAATCATCTTTAACATTAATTCCTGCATCATTCACAACATCTAAAGCAACAACATTAGTAGAATCAAAAGTATTTTCAACTACATCATCTTCACAACAATAAAAAGTACTTAAAGAATCTAGTGAAGAAGTAGATGCAGTGTCAGGCCTGACAAGAGCTCCACAATCCATCTCTTTACTAATGCTTTGTGTTTACAACTGGTTGATGGATGATACAATTTGATCCAATTGACTCTATATATTCTGTATCCTTGCAAATTGTTGCTCTTGATGCTCTCTCATTTGTTGCATAACTTCATTGAATTTCCGCATTGATTCTTCAAATTGTTCTTATACATCCTCATACTAATATTCAGGCCCAGTCTGAGGCTGATAATAATAACTCTGACTCCAATCTCCATAATACGGATAATATGAATCCATGGTAAAAAGAATTTCCTGTTCTTACACTGACAATCAGCAAATAAAATCAGAAGACTTAGGAACAAATAAAATCAAACACATGGATATATAATCATGAAAGCAATCAAACAACAAAATTTTTTAAGTTTTCAAAATGAAGAACAATCCTAAAATTACCAAACATTGCATATTATTCCCCGGCAACGGCGCCAAAATTTGATAAGCTTAAAACTCTACGTGTCACGAATGGGCTTATCAAATTAACAATTAATTTTCTACTGAACCCCTTAACTAAATGATAATGTTGTAGTAACGAGCCCAGGATCGAACCTCGAGTAACCAACAGTAGGATGTAATCTTAGGATCGTCTTTTATTCCTATTTTTGGGGTTTTAACATATAAATGGGGGTTTTAAAGCTTTAAATCCAAATTAAGCAAATGAAATGCAAGCAATTAAGAAACTACACTACGACTGAAATTAAAGCTACTTAAACTACAGAAAACTAAATTACTCACTAATACTTAATCCTAAGCTAAAGCAAGATTAATAACAACTTTAAAATCAATGGAAACTAAATTATTCCAAACATTTGAATTAAAACAATTAAGCTAAAAGAAAACTATGATTACTGAATCCAAATAAATCTACCAACAATAAAAAGAATGCATAAAAGAAACCCTAAACCATCTCAACACCAAACCAATCTTCTTGGCAACTTCTCCTTGTTGTTACACAAGGAAACAGCAGAGAACACTCCAACTGTAATCAGAGAAAGACAACCTCAGCAACTAAACTCAGCTCAGCCTTCACCAGCACCATCGGAGACCACTCCAAACGAATCTGATGAAGATCGATGCTGCCAACCTCAGGAAATCTGCAAATCTGCGACTGCAACCTCAGATCTGAAATGGAGTTGATGGTGGATGGATTGTCGTCGGGAATGGTCCAGAAGCAGTGGAGGAACGCCGCCAATGCTCTCGGATGGAAAACTGAACCATGATTGGAGGAACACCGCAAAATCGTCAGTGGCAGAAGCAGAGGTTTGCGGAGCAGAATTCTCGCCGCAGGACCACCTTTGAGCGAGCTCAGATGGCCGGAAGCTGGTCGCAAGCACTGAGAATGTCGTCGTCGATGAAGTTGCCGGAAAATTGATCTAGAATTCGAGATGGGGTCGGCATCTCAGAGAACACCGCGGGACGCGAAGAACAGCGCTGTGGAGAATCGACGAAGGCACTGTAGCACTGTAGCTTCTCTTTTGAATCAGATCTGGATCTGATCGGATGGCTGGGATTGATTTGGAGCTAAATCAACGGTGAATGTTTGCCCAAAATCTGATCTGAAGGTACTGATCTTGATCTAGGGTCTGGATCTACTCTCCCTTAAGTCGGATCGACCAGATCATCACTGGATGGCCCAGATCTGCCCTGTCTTCAATGAACGGTCCATATTAATTCATGGCTGGATCAATGGCTAGATGAACTCAGATCTGGATCAAAACTTTTGGATCTTCATCAATGGCTTAGATCTGCTCCCCATTAGGTTGGATTTGCCAGATCTTCAACGGATGGTACAGATCTCTCCTATTCTTGATAAACGGCCCATAATACTTCAAAGCTTGATCTTCTCGTTTGAACTCCGATTCGAGCACAATTTCGGGCCAAATAGATCAAAATCCAAGATCCTTTGATGCCTACAAAATAAGAATCAAATATTAGCATCAAATAACACAAAAATACAATAATTTGTAATTAGGTCCAAAATAGATACAATGCACAAAATATCATATAACCATGATATAAACCTATAAAATCAACATCAAACCATGCATATATGAATCAAAATAATGTAATGAAATCATGGTTATCAGTAACCACCAATAAGTATCATCCATCAACGTTATGTAGCAAAATAAGATCATACGTAAAGTTTAGAATATATAAGCAATAAGCAGATCTATTCCACCATGCCACTACCACACACATTCTTGCCCTTCCTGCTGCTCCCTTTTAGTTCAACCATTCTTTTCCTTTATCTACAGTACAAGGGAAATTAAACTATAAGCACATAGGTTTAGTAAGATTCTTTCCTACTTACAAAACATAAATCATGCATCTAAACATAAAGTGATGACATGTTCATTTAACCAACATCCAGATATAAACTTTTTCTACATGCTAGCCTAAAGTAGAGTCATACTCATGTAAGTAAATCATAACATAGCATGTGAGAGCTCATACATAAAATAGTAGCATGATCATCTAGGCATCATAGACATATTTTTCAAAAAAAAACATCTTACTAAAACATAAAGAAAGCATTTACCATGAATAGGTATATGCAAGATGTCCTTTTGAAAACATGTATCATGAAATGAACATATGCAAGATGTCCTTTGAAAACATATATATATATCATATAATTACTTAAACATAATCTCATCATGAGGGCCCGGCTTTGTACCATATACATAAATTTACGCGCATCCTAAATAGATCCGAGGTAGCTAATCCCGAACCTATTAGGAACTAGGCCCGTTTCCTTGACCATCGACCTAGGGGCACTCAGGAGCTCATCCCTTACTAGGCCCGTTTCTTTGACCATCGACCCAAGGGCAACTTAGGAGCCCATCCCCGGTACAAGCCACACAAAGTAAAATAGCATATCATGTTTCTTATCATATCATAGCATATCATGTTCTTGTCATATCATATCATATCATGTTCTTGTCATCATGAAGAGTGCTCTTAATCCCAACTTAAGGGAAGCATCTATTAGACTTTTCATCATACATAAGCCTTGCATAACATAATGACATAAAGTGCACATAACATATAACATATCATAGAGAAAACATACATGATGGCATAAGTGCACATAACATTTAGCATATCATAGAGAAAAACATACATGATGGCATGAGTGCACATAACATATAGCATATCATAGAGAAAACATAACATGATGGTACAAGTGCACATAACATACAACATGGTGACATAAAAATTCATATCACATCATAAGGAGTCATTATCATGCATGGTTGGGGTTTTGATTTTCCTACAAACCCTAAATCATACTTGGCCGAAACTTGTAAGCATGATTCTAGTTTTCTTCTATCAACTTAAAGCATGAAACTTTCATACCATACTTAGTATAGCAAGAGAGACTCCTAATAGGCATAATTGAGGTTCTAACCCGAATGTTCAACCCTTGGCCGAAACTTCTAGAAGCATGATTCTAAATTTTAAATGAAACATAATGCATGGAACTTAAACTAACAATATATATATAAGATCATACATCATGAGGAAACATAAACAAACATAGTTAGGTTTCAAAACTTTTCCCTAAGCCTTTCATCCATTCTTGGCCGAAACCTAAAGGGTAGGGTTCTAGGTTTTTTTTTTACACAGCATGAAGCATGAAAACTTAAACTAACCATATATCAAAGATCATACATCATGAGGAAGCATAAACAAGCATAGTTAGGTTTCAAACTTTTCCTTAAGCCTTTCATCCATTCTTGGCCGAAACTTAAAGGGTAGGGTTCTAGGTTTTTTTTTTCATAACATGAAGCATGAAAACTTAAACTAACCATATATCAAAGATCATACATCATGAGGAAGCATAAACAAGCATAGTTAAGTTTCAAAACTTTTCCCAAAGCCTTTCATCCATTCTTGGCCGAATCTTAAAGGTAAGGTTCTAAACTTTTTAATACAACATGTAGCATGAAAACTTAATCTAACAACATCTAAGAGATCATACATCATGAAGAAGCATAACCAAGCATGGTTAGATTTCAAAACTTTGCTCAAAGCCTTATATTCAATCTTGGCCGAAACCTAAAGGTAAGGTTCTAAACTTTTTAATACAACATGTAGCATGAAAACTTAAACTAACAACATATAAGAGATCATACATCATGAAGAAGCATAAACAAGCATGGTTAGATTTCAAAACTTTGCTCTAGACCTTATATTCAATCTTGGTCGAAACCTAAAGGTAAGGTTCTAAAATTTTTAATACAACATGAAGCATGAAAACTTAACAACCGTAGGTAACCACAAACCTTATTGATACGGCTGGCAATGGAGGGCCCCAAAAGGAAAGGGTGAGAAGGGTCAAGGCCATATAGCGGTCAAAAGTCAAGATGATGTGACAGTCAATAGTCAGGGTGACTTGGCAGTCAATAGTCAAAGCTGACTAGGCAGTCAAAGTCAAGCCTATGGGGTAATCAAAGGTCAGGCAGACTTGTCGATCAAGGGGGCAAAGTAGTTGAAAGACAAAGGGAGACGACAGGCGGAACACAGGGTACAGGTCGGGATCGACAGAGCTGTGTAGAGATAGTGTAACGCCCACCCTCCCTGCTATCAACAAGGGACGGGGCTACGATACTCTACGTACGTATTACAGCGGAAGACTTAAAATTATTTTTCTTAACTTAATTAAAACCGAACTACACTAACATGGTTTCATAACATGATAACAAAATAAATAAAAACTTAACATCAAGTCACCCATATTGTATTACATTTCACAAAACCAAAGCATAGTTCTTAAAGGTTTTAAAGCAGGTTCTTGATTAGTTGCCTAGCCACCGCCACACATATCTTCGTTGCCCCTCCTGCTGCTCCTTTAACTCATCCAGCTTTTTCCTTTATCTGTGGTACAAGGAAAGTAAGCTATGAGCACTCATGGCTCAGTAAGTTCCTTTCCTACTCACTAAAACCAACAATCAGCACATAATCAAGAATGCATCAACAAGTCATAATCTCAACTAATCATGGCATAACATAGCATTCTATTCAAACATATCATGCATCATAATATAATCACAACTAGTCATAGCATATCAAGCATCACCATGGCCGAAACATATACATAGTGCATTGCATAAAACATAGCTAGACATGGCATAACAAATAAGTATCATGGTATATCAAAGCATGGCCGAACATGTATATCAAAGCATCATACTATGGCCGAAACATGTACATCAAGGCATCATCATATCCATGGCCGAAATCTATATACCAAGCATCAACAAATCAATGGCCGAAACATGTCTATAAGGTATAGCATGAACATAACGTAATCATACCTTATCATGGCATATCATAATCAAGAGCATAACATGAAACATAGCATAATCAAAAGGTGTATGCAATATGATTTTGGAAAACATGTATCCGAAAAACATGTGTATGTCTCATGATCTTTAAAACCATTTTCTTT
Source organism: Zingiber officinale (assembly GCF_018446385.1). NCBI lineage: Eukaryota > Viridiplantae > Streptophyta > Magnoliopsida > Zingiberales > Zingiberaceae > Zingiber > Zingiber officinale. Next base: position 69,002 of record NW_024589955.1, on the reverse strand, counting down.
TACATATATACTTGAAAATAATCTCAACATAAGGGGAATCCCGGCTATGTACCACTTACATATTGCGCGCAACCTTGTAGGTCCAAGGTAGCAAGTCTTGAACCCTACGAGGCAAACATACTAGGCCCTTAGTCCTAGGGGCACTTAGGAGCCCATCCCTAACGAGGTCCTTAGTCCCCGGAGCGCTTATGGAGCCCACCCTTGGTACAAGCCATTCACACATAAAGTAAAGTACATGTCATACATATCATGTATCATAAAAGCATGCATTACTTAGGCACACATCATATCATAAAAGTATGCATCACTTAGGCATACATCATGTCATAAAAGTATGTATCACTTAGGCATACATCATATCATAAAGGTATGCATCACTTAGGCATACATCATGTCATAAAGGTATGCATCACTTAGGCATACATCATATCATAAAGATATGCATCACTTAGGCATACATCATGTCATAACAATATGCATCACTTAGGCATAGATCATAAAAACATGCATATCTTAAGCATAAAGCATATCATCAAGCATGCATAATTTAACCACATATCATATCATGAAAGCATGCATATTTTAAGCACTAAACATAGCATCAAAGCATGCATAATTTAACCACATATCATAACATAAGCATGCATATTTTAAGCACAAAGCATATCATATCATAAAAGCATGCATATCATATCATAAGTCATAAATCACAAGCATACATATTAAGCATAAGGGTGTATCTTGTGATTATCCTATCATAGGAAACATGATATCATATTTATCTTGGTTTTAAGCTTCCTAAACCCTTGTGGCCGAAACCCTTTAGGGCTCAATTTAGGTTAAACACAACATCCAAGCATGTGGCACCTAAATTATCATCATAACATTTTCATAGGAAGCATTATAAACATGATTAACTTAGTTTCTAAGTTCCTCAAGTCCCTAATTTCATATGGCTGAAACCTTAAGGTGTGAAACAAGGTTCCAAATGACATAAAAGCATGGACAACTTTAAATCATATTTATAACATTTTTATCAAGGAACAAGGTAAACACATTTGACACATTTGAATTAGTTCCTAAGTTCTTTAAGCCCTTAACATATGTCATGGTCAAAATTTAACAAATTCTCATTAGGGCTACAAACAAGCATACAAGTATGTGAACTTGGACTAATATTATGTATAAATTCATACAAGGCATCATCCAATAGTTATGGCCGAAACATACCCTAGCATCATTTTAGGTCATAAAACAACATATAGCAATTGAACCTTGGCTTTCTACTTATCATTTTTCATGTAGGGTGACATGAGCATAATTAATTTAAGTCCTAGGGTTTCTAGGGCATCTAAACCTCCATGGCCGAGACTTACAAAGGTCCATTTAGGTCATGGAAAAATCATACAAGCATGTGACACAATCAATAGGTTATCATATTTTCATAAGAAGCATTTTAACACCTTTGGTTTAAATTCTAGGGCCTCTAGGTCATTTAAATCCTACTTGGCAGAAACTCATCAGTGTTTAAACTTGCTTCAAGTAACATAAAAACATATGAAGTCATACAAGTTTCATAGCATGTGTAAAGACAAGCATAATGAGCATACATATGAATTGTGTCTTAGGCTTTCTAGGTTTCTTTTTCTCTTTTTCTTTTATTTTTTTTTTCTCATGGCCGAAACCTACCATTCTTTAGCTAGGTTTTTAAGTGGCCTAAAGCATGAAAAACCTAAGTAAGTTTCATGGTAAAATTTACTAAGAAACATATATATAAATTTGGTTCATGAACAAACTTGGACTCTTGTGATCATACATGTCATATGTCATATAACAAATTTTTCTACACCCTAATTAAGCATGAGGGCATTAGACAACTCTCATATCTAAACATCACAGAGGTCTTGAGCATATTAAAGTTTTGTTTAAGTTTTTCTAAGCTATCCATCTCATCATGGCCGAAAAACCCTAAGAAGAGTTCATGAAGTTCTAGCAATATTCAAACATACAAATCTTTTAAGATCTTTGTATTCTATCACATGAGCATGTTTATTTAAATTTAAGGGTCTTCCTAACCCTAAACCCTTTCTTGGCCGAAACATATGAGTGGGTTTTCTTTTAGTTTCAAATATCTTCTAAGCAAGAAAACTAATACATGATCCTTAATATTTCATAGGGAGAACCTTGTACTAGTTGGGTAAAACAATAAATTTTCCTAGCCTCTTAAAAATATTTTTGCCCGAAATTCTAGGGTTAAGTACTTCTTTGATCAAGCATCATATAGGTATAAAAACATGAAGAAGAACCCTTTTCCATGGCATAGAAAATCTATCATGTAGTGGAGACTAGTTAAACATCACTAGATTTTTGAAAGCTCTTCTTAGCCGAATTTTCTCAAACTTGTTTCTAGGTTTTAAGATCCTCATAAAATCCGAAAAAAACACATAAAAGCCTTGTACCACAGGTGAGGGGAAGCTTACATCCTTTTTCGCTTGTGGATCTAAGGTATGGTGAAGAAGAAGTAGCCTCTTCTTCTAGTTCCTTTCCCTTGATTCCTTTGCTAAGTCCTCCTTGTATCTTAGGCTTTTCTTAGGGAAAAATTTGGCTTTGGGGCTGAAGATGGAGGAGAGGGGACAGTGGTGTTCTCAGTGAGGGAGAGGATGAGTGAAAGAAAATGAGAGAAAAATAATTCTCTCTTTTCTTGCTCCCTTTTATGTTAAGGGGGAAGAGGTAGCAAACATGATTTTTGCTTTCCTTCTCCCTTAGCCTTTTTCTCTATTTTTATTTTATTTATCTTATTTTCCATTTATTCTCACCATTCATGATAAAATAAGGGGGAATGAATCCCCTTAACTCCTCTTTAAAATTTCGGCAAGATCAAAGAGGAAGAGGGAGAGAAAGGGAGGAAGGCAAGTTGCCTTTCTCTTGCTCTTTACTTGTTTCCTTTTGGCTATCTTTTATTCTCACCTTTATCATGAGTTTCCCTCCTTTGCTATCAACATATTATTCCTATCCCAACTGGTTATTACCCATTAATTCTATGAAATATAATATAAGAGGTTCAAGGTTCAATCCTTGACCATCACTTCTTTTTATGTCATTTTATTTCTTTTTACTTCAACTCACTTCTTATTATTTTTCTAAGGCAAATTCATCATTCCCATATTTATTCTTAAAAGCTTAGTGGGTGTTACAGATAGCTCGATCTACAAGCCTACGGTCGAGGGCCAGGAAATACAAAGTGCAGGGTATAGGTCGGGATCGACAGAGCTGTTTAAAGGCAGCTCGATCTACAGACCTACGGTCGAGGGCCAGGAAATATAAAGTGCAGGGTACAGGTCGGGATCTGCAGAGCTGTTTAGAGACAGTTCGATCTACAGGCCTACGGTCGAGAGCCAGGAAATACAAAGTGCAAGGTACAGGTCGGGATCTGCAGAGTTGATTTGAAGGCCCGGAAGTGCAAGTCACGAATCACAGGTCGGAAGCAGCAGAGCTGTTCGGAGTCAGCCCGACTGGCAGGTGACGCTTAGAGGCTGGATCTGATCGGAAGATGCGAGGCAGATGCAGGCCACAATAGATCGGATAAACTAAGCCGTCCGGAAGTCTGAGAATCACAAATGACCGTCAAGGGGTAATGATTACATACCAGCGATCTGTGTGAAGGCGGCGGTTTCTAAACAAAAAGATGTCCTCATAACCAATAGCAGCCTGACAGATGTCCTTCATTACAAGACAAAACCCATGTGTAAAGGCGGAGGTTCCTAAACAAGAAGATGCTTTCACAACCAATAGCAGCATGACAGGTGTCCGGGACTACACGACAAAGCCCAGCGTCTAACGCTTTCTGACATAGTTGCAGGTTCTAGAAGCGAGGCGGGTGCATAAAAAGGGGGAGGATTCTTCGTACGCGGGGACGCTCTCTCTGGTCACTTTTTTCCACAACTTTTCACTTTCAGTCATTTTTTGCTTCTCTTTACGTTTTTCTGGGGAAAAAGGACCTGACTTGAGCGTCGGAGGGCCTGACCCGGGGACTTTTTCCCTGGGTTCTGGTCTCTAACGTGAGGGGGGGAGATCGTCTGAGTGTGTGCAGGGGCCTGCAGCATCGTCAGCCGCCCGTGGAAGCCGGATCACCCACGACTTTCCGTCAACAACCAGGCCGTCGCGACCAGCCTTCGTCCGACTCAGCTTTCGGACAGGATCAAATTTGGCGCCGTCTGTGGGAAACACAACAGCCTGATCCGAAGCGTGAAGATGGAGGACTCTGGTCGAAGTTCCAGCAGGAGGATTAATGTCACCATGACTGCGGGGGAGTACGAGCTCTTCAAGGAGGTCAAAAAGTGAGCCGCCTTTGAAAATCAAGGAACAGTTTCACGACCTCACCTAGCGCCTGAAGCATCCAAAGAACCAGCTCCTGTCTCCGACAGGGGCTCAAAGAGGAAGCAGCCAGAAGAACTCCCTCGTACTTCATTCCGAGAGCCTCGCTGCAACTATCATCAACCTGGACCTCGCGAGCATAGTCCGAAGAAAGAAGAGCCGCAGGCGTCGGTGGCGGAAAGCTCTCTACATCCACCCCGGGATTCAGGAAAGGGAAAAGCTATAATCTCTGCCAAAGATCTGCCCGAAGATCCGGATGACAAGGTACCCTTCTCGGCTCAGATCTTGAGGGAAAACCTACCAAGGGGTTATCGAGCCCCGAACATCGGAGAATACGATGGAAGCAAAGATCCGGAAGAGCATCTGCGAAAGTTCAAGAACGCGGCTATGTTGTATCAATACAGCGATGCTGTCAAATGCCGAGTATTCCTACATACCCTGTCGGGTTCGGCGCAGAAGTGGTTCGATGGATTGCCCCCAGAGTCCATCAATCGCTTCTTGGATTTCAAAACGGCCTTCTTACGTCGTTTCGCCAGCAGTCGTAAGTATCAAAAAACCGACCACTGTCTTTTCTCTCTTAAACAGGGTCCGACCGAGTCTCTACGGAGCTATATCAATCGGTTCAGTCAGGTGGCCAATGACGTCCCCTCCACCACCTCAGAAATACTGATGAGCGCCTTCTCCCACGGATTGCTAGAAGGGGAATTCTTCAGGGACCTCATCAAAAACCCCGCCCGAAGTTTTGATGATATGGTGGAGAAAGCTTCTTGCTACATCAAAGTGGAGGAAGCTCAGGCAGCTAGGAGAAGGGCCGAAAAGACAGTGGCTCCTGGCAACCGACCTGAAAGGAGAGCACCACAGCCAGCTCAGCCTCTTCAGTGCGTTCAACCCAGGCCTGCCCCTCAGCCGGCTCAGGGAGTCAGACCAGCTCCGCGAGTTGCTGCCATACACGCGCCCAGACCTGGACCAAGGGGAGTACCATATTGCACATATCATCGGTCCAAGATGCATGATCTCAGTAACTGCTTCCAATTCGCCCGTGACTCCAGGCGAGCTGCAGAGCAGGGTTTACCTCCCCCGGAGTTAGCGCCCCAAGTACAGAGAATGGAGGAAGAACGGGCCGCAGCCGGACGTGCTCGTCAGACCCGGCCCGACCTAGCCGGTCCATCTAACCAAGCTGGTCCCGTGGAAGACCAAGAGGCGTCTGGCCCTGTTATTAGCTTTGGGCCGCAAGACTTGGAGGGTCTGGAACTACCCCACGACAATGCTCTCATAATCAAGGTCGTTATTGCTAACAGCCGAGTGGCTCGGGTCTTTGTGGATACCGGGAGCTTGGTCAATATTTTGTTTAGAGATGCGTTCGAGAAGATGCAGATTGATGCCGCTGAGCTCCAACCCATAACCACTTCTTTATACGATTCACAGGTAACGAAGTCAAGCCCATGGGTCAGATTAAGCAAGCCATATCCATGGGCACTGAGCCACTAGTGCGCACCAGGAGGAGCACCTTTATAGTGGTAGATTCTCCTTCCTCTTATAATGTCATCCTGGGAAGGCCAGCTCTGCATGAGTTTAGGGCTGTTGTTTCCACTTTTCACCAGAAGATTAAGTTCCCAGTCGGCGAGCGGGTCGGAGAAGTCAAGGGAGAGCAGAAGGTGTCTCGTAGTTGCTACATTGATATGGTCCGGGTGGAGGCACGCAAGAGCAGGAGGACTCAGGACGGTGGTGTGCACGCTATCCAAGAGGAGCCTCTGCCTCTTGCCGAGGAGCCTATCCCTTGGGAAGAGATTCAGTTGCATACTGACAGAGCAGAGAGCATCACTCGCATTGCTAGTGACTTACCACCGGAGCTTAAGTCGGAGCTGATACAGTGTCTGATCCGTAATAGGGACGTTTTTGCTTGGTCCTCGGAAGAACTGCCCGGAGTCAAACCAGAGATAGCTGAGCACAAGCTGCATTTAATACCTGAAGCCAAGCCAGTCAAGCAGAAGAAGAGAAATTTCTCTGCCGACCAGAATAAAATTATCCGAGCTGAAGTGGATCAGCTCAAGAAGGCGGGACATGTTCGGGAAGTGCAATTCCCGTCCTGGCTTTCTAATGTTGTATTAGTAAAGAAGCCTAACAACAAGTGGAGGGTGTGCATAGACTTCCGCGACCTCAATAAAGCCACCCCCAAAGACTCTTATCCTCTCCCGCGGATCGATCAGATGGTGGATTCAACTGCTGGCTGTGAGGGGATATGCATGATGGACGCTTATCAAGGATATCATCAGATACCCTTAGTTAGGAAGGATCAGGAGAAGGTTAGCTTCATAATGGCTGATGGTACTTTCTGCTATACGGTCATGCTATTTGGACTTAGGAATGCTGGGGCCAACTACCAAAGGATGATGGACAAAATCTTTCAGAGTCAGATCGGGCGGAACGTTGAAGTCTATGTTGATGACATCTTAATCAAGTCCCCCTGGCATCCAATCTAATAAGAGATGTAGAAGAAACCTGTGGGACTTTGAGACAATATGGTGTAAAGCTGAATCCTCTGAAATGTCTATTCGGGGCCAAAGGAGGGAAGTTTCTGGGATATCTGGTGACTGAACGAGGGATAGAAGCCAATCCTGAGAAGGTTCAAGCACTCCGAAACATGCAGATCCCTCAGAATCTAAAGGAAACGCAGAAGTTAGTAGGCAGGATAACGGCGCTGTCCAGATTCATCTCCAGATCTGCAGATCGAGCCGCACCCTTCTTCAAAGTGCTCAGGAAAGCAGCTAAGTTTCAGTGGACGGAAGAGTGCACACAGGCCTTCGAGGAGTTAAAGCAATACCTGGAATCTTTACCATCGCTGTTCAAACCTGTTGTTGGAGAACCCCTTTGGGTCTATTTATCAGCCACCCCCGAGGCTGTGGGGGTCGTGCTAGTTAAAGAGCAGGACAATGTACAACGGCCAGTGTATTTTTTCAGCTATCTATTGAAGGGGGCTGAGTCTCGCTACACAGCCCTGGAGAAGTTGGTTTACAGACTTGTTCTCATGGCTCAGCGCCTCCGACCGTATTTTTTGGCGCATCCTATTATCGTCCTAACAAACAGTACAATGGGTCGAGCTCTCACCAAGGTGGAAGTAGCAGGTCGGCTTATCAAATGGGCAACCGAGCTAGGGGAATATGATATACAGCATCATCCCCGAACCGCGATCAAAGCACAGGCTCTGGCGGATTTCTTGACAGAGGTTTATCAAGCGGATTCGGAGGAGGTTTGGAAAGTTTATGTAGATGGGTCGGCTACCCATCATGGAAGTGGTGTAGGTGCACTTCTAATATCTCCGCAGGGAGACATTATGCAGCTGGCTATACGGCTAAATTTCAGAGCTACCAACAATAAGGTAGAATATGAAGCCCTATTAGCAGGTCTGCAAGCAGCTCGACATGTGGGGGCAAGCCGAGTCATAATATATTCAGATTCACAGCTAGTAACTCAACAGGTGACCGGACATTTTGAGGTAAACAACGAAAAGATGCAAGTTTACAAGGAAGCCTATGAGAAGATGAGGAAAGATTTTAAAGAAGTCACAGTCACTAAGATTTCCAGGGCTGAAAATGAAAGAGCGGATGAATTAGCTAAAATGGCCAGCTCCCTGACCACTTGGGTACTTGACAGATCTATAGCACAGACCGTCCTTATAGCTCAGATAGATCTACAAAATAACCTGGGAGGAGTAATTGATTGGAGGGCGCCCATAATAAATTTCCTCCAGCAAGGAATTGTACCAACCAACTTAGAGGAAGCGCGTATGCTCAGGAGATAGGCCCATTCTTATGTTATGATTGGAGATCAACTGTACAAAAAGTCTTTCTCCAGACCTCTGCTCAAGTGCTTGAATATGGAAGAAGCAGATCAGGCCTTGCGGGAGATACATTTGGGGTGCTGTGGCAATCATGCAGGCGGGAGAACGCTGGCTCGGAAAGTACTATTGGCCGGGTATTTCTGGCCTACCCTGCAAAAGGATGCACAGAAGCTGGTGAATACTTGTTTGTCATGCCAGAAGTATCAGAACTTGACGCACCGACCCACAGAGCTGCTGAGAACTTCTATCGTGTCTTGTCCATTTGACCAATGGGGTATGGATATTGTGGGACCTTTCCCGATGGCTACAGGGCAAAGACGCTTTTTGTTGGTAGCAGTAGATTACTTCTCCAAGTGGGTAGAGGCGGAAGCTCTGGCCAGAATTACTGAAGATGCGGTGATCCAGTTCTTATGGAAGAATATCTTTTGCAGATTCGGCTTGCCTCATAAGTTAGTGCCGGACAATGGCAGACAATTCCAAGGATGCAAGATACAAAATTGGTGCAAGGGGTTTGGCATAGCTCAGGCCTTTACTTCGGTGACTCATCCTCAAAGCAATGGTCAGACAAAGGTAGTCAATCGAGAAATAGTGCGAGGGCTCAAAGTCAAGCTGGATCACACGGGAGGCAATTGGGTGGACGAGCTACCGAGCATTTTGTGGGCTTATCGTACGACACCCCGGGAAAGTACAGGTCTGACACCTTTCCATTTAGTATATGGCAATGAAGCAGTGGTACCTCTGGAGGTCGGGATACCATCCGTCAGAAGAATGATGTATGACGAAGGGAACACAGAGCGGTGGTTGGCCAAACTAGATTTCATCAGTGAAATTCATGAACAAACAGCAGCCAGGTTGGAAGCCTATAGACAGAGGATGAGACAAAACTATAATAGAAGGGTGATCCCCCGATTCTTCGGAGAAGGAGACCTAGTCTGGAAGCAGGTGAAACCCTTAGGGGAAGTGATAAAGTTGGCGCCTCAATGGGACGGACCATACAAAGTTATCAAGAAATTGACATCAGAGGCCTATTATTTGCAGGATGCTCAAGGAAGGAAGCTAGACCGACCTTGGAGTGCTAACTACCTACGGCCCTATCGGGCTTGAGGGGGCTGACTCTGTTGGTGTAAGCCAGGTCAGGCGAAGGGCCCGGAGGTAGTAGGATAGTCAAGTAAAAACTCAAAGATACGTATGTACATGTAAAAATTCATCAGTTTAAGCAGTTGGTACAGATCATTTAAAAGGGGCAAAGATCTCATCCAGAAAGCCTTGAATGATCTTGTCTTGATCCAAGAAGTCTGCGGGGGGGATGGAGTTCAAGAAGTTATGTGCGTGAAGTTGTCGGATAACTCCAGCCGCCGTGTAGGGTACGGTCGCAGAAAAGCGTGCCCCAGCCTAGGATAAAAATTCAGGAGAGGTCAGATAGGACATTCGACTTCGCAGGCAACGATCATTCTCTCCTTCTTGATAGACCGCCAGGGCAGTAGATACTCCCGTCAAAGCCGCCCGAGACTGGGATAGTTCCGCCCTCAGAGCCCTCAGCTCAGCTCCTTGAGTTTCCAACTGAGCTGTCTGAACCTCCAATTTATTGTTTCTCTCCTGCAGAAGGGTATCCTTGGACTGTATTTCCTGAGCCTGGTGGGCTAGTTGTTGCTGATACCCTGCCTCAGATGCATCTCTTTCCTCCTTCAAAGCTTGGAGCTCATCTTTGACCTGTATCAGGGACCTTTTCTGCCGGTTGGTCTGATTGGTTAAGGCTTGGATTTCTGCTCGCAATGCATAACTAGCTTGGGCTGGGTCATTCAGTTGCAGCTCTAATTCAGAGACTCTCTCTCGGAGTTCTTTGCTTTGATAATGGAGGTTGTGGAAAGATTGGTTCAGAACTAAAGATTCTGCATGAGTTTGGATGGAAGATATAACCTTCAGTTAAGGCAAACTAATAACAAGTGTAAGGTAAGGAGTACTTACTTTAGCCTAGGACTTCGAGAACCTCTCCATCTGGACTAATTGCGGCGCGCTATCCATTTGACTCATGCTCTCTGCCCACAAACTGCCGAGACAGCCTTTCATCATCAGAAGGCTCGTGGGGACGCCATGTCGCCGAACTAAAGCAGCTTCAGAAGGGATAGTGGTTTTGTAACGATAGTGGTCGGAGGAGGAAGGTCGAGAAGGGCCGGCGGCAGAACCAGGAGGAGCAGGAGGTGGCCCGGGAATGTGCTCAGTTAGCACTGTGTCATGACGCTCGCTTGAGCTGGTTTCCTCAGCAGGGGTAGGGGCAGAGCGGAATGCCGCTGGTGTTCCCCTGTAAGGGTTGGGAGAGGCTGCCAGATAAATAAAACAAGAATGAATAGGGGAGTGGTGTTAGAGCCAGCCACGGTGGCAGCGGGGAGCAATATGATAGTAAAAAGAACAGGATCAAGTGTTTGTGAAGTCAGACCTGGTCTTCGATGCCGTCTGTGAAGCAGGGGCTGGTTGTTAGAGTCAGAATTATCAGAGCAAGGCTGACCCTATGAAAAGGCTGAAGCAACCCTGTCTGTGGCGTCCCGACCGGATGAGCCTCGACCTGCGCGATGAAGGGCTGTGCGAGCACGTCTAGAGGCCTGGGAGGCTCCTCGGAAGACGCGTCTGGCCAGACGGCCAGCTTGATCACGACCCCGACCTTGGCTCGGGGCGGCAGGTGAAGGAGAAGCGTTGTGTGAGGCGGGGTTGGAAGTAGGCTGAGTCGCTGCCCCAAATGAGGTGGATCCAAGATGAGGGAGTAGCCTCCTCTCCAAGATTACCCGACCGCGCCGCAGTATTTCCAGATCACTGAGGGGCAAAGGCAGAACCTCTGATGGGCGATACAAAACCTCAGCTGTAGGCACCAACACGAAAGGTCATTCTAACAGAGAAAATGATCGAAAGGGGGGGCTCAGCACGAACTTACCTAAGGAGTGCGGTGTTTCAGGAGAAGAGGGGCTCAGCCTGAAATAAGAAAGTAGGTCTTCAGATAGCAGTCTTGTTAGATTCAAGCGCCAATCCCCATCTGGGTTGCAGCCATAGTAAAGGGGAGGTCCATATGGAATTCTTCTAGTGCCGGAGGTAGAGGCAGCTCAGATTGCCAATGCATAGGCCAGCTTGTTTCCTCTGGAAATCGGAGAAAAAAGAACTTTTTCCTCCAGTTAGCACTGGGAGGAGGAAGAGGAGAGAAGAAAGCAGTGTGACTGCGAGCTTGAAAATAAAAAAGACCGTCAGCGTGCCGAGCAAGAGCGAAGAAGCAGTGAAAAAGGGGAGTTGACCAGGAAACCTCACAAACTTCATAGAGTATTACGAAGCCACACAAAATCTTTATGGAATTGGGAGTTAATTGTCCTAGGGGGATCTTAAAGTAGTGGTACACTCCAGATAAAAAAGGATGTGGGGGTAGACGAATGCCAGATACAAATTGTTCAGTGAAGAAAGTACAAGAACCAGGCGGAGGATCGAAGTATAGGTTCACACCAGTAGGGATGATGGGGCGAAAGCTAGTAGGGATTTCATAAGTATACCGTAGGTCATCCCAATCCAACTCAGCAAAAGTCGAAGCGCCTGGAAAGTGCTCCGCTAACAGGGAGATCCAAGAAGGAGAGGTCATTACAAAAGAGATTACCTTAGGAAGGAGAAAGAACAAACGAAAAGAAGAGGCCTGGAGAAAAGGAAGGATCTCGGCAAAATCTCAGGGGAAGTCAGTCTGCGGCGGCGACGTCTGAGTGCTCCGTGGTGATGGCGAATCATAACAGAAGGAAGAGAGTAAGAAGATACTTATAGGTATTGCGGAGGAAGGACATTTTCGTAAGTTGACAATGGACGGTTGATACAGGGTTAGAGATAGAAAGGGAACGCCTTGTGATGATCCTCGAGGGTATAACCAGGGGGCATTATAGGAAAGGCAGGGGCTTAAGATATGAGGTGGCACATAAAGTGATCGCTCCGAACAGGACAAAAGTGTACAGAAGGGCTATTAGAAAGGTAGGTAGATCAAATCAGTAGGCTTCATGGACAGGCATCAGAGATAAAAAGTAAAATCTAGCTCTCGCCGGGCTCGGTATAAAAGCAATTATTGGAAGAAGAGCGACGTAGCAAAGCAAAATAAGCAAGGGCGAGCTGATTAATAGAGATCAACTAAAGCCGTGGACGACCTACTAAGAAAAGAGGCAAGCTAAGGATACATGGAGGGGAAGCAGTATGACCATCCAGATATAAGGGCAGATATGTATAGTCATCAAAAGTTCAGCATGACCACACAGATAAGTACAGTCATGAGAGATTCAGCATCAGCGCATAAATGTTAACATTACAGCATGTTCCCAATCACGCAACATCCGGGGAAGAGGGTGCAGGGTCATTGGATACTAACGGAAGGAGCACGGGTTCGGCCAACACTATGGAGGAAGACGCAAGATCAGCAGACGCTTCAGGAACAGTAGCAGGAAGAGCCTGGGCAGAAACATCAATGGAAGTCTGGTCGGCCGCAAGGGGAGGAGCCTCCAGAAGGAAAAGTCCATCATCCGCTTCAAAGGAAGGAAAAGTTTCCTGCGGCAATTCCCTAGATAAGCGAGCTATGTCCAGAAAAGTGGCAGGGGGTGCCGAGCATAGAAAACCTTGCTCAAATGCCTGTCTGACCCCGCCAGCGGCCCCGTGACATAGCAACAAGATCATCCAGCTCCCCAGCTTTCGGAGGAATAAGGAAGAGCGGATATAGGCCAGTCTGTAGGCTTTCAGCTGCACTGGTTCGCCAGCCTGGTACACTTCCAAGCTGTTTTTGTTCTCGGCAGCCTCAGCGCGGGCCACGGATAAGTCGCTCTGGCCCTGAGATGCTGCTTCCTGGGCCTTCAAGAGATCTGCTTGCAAAGACTGAAGAGTGGCTTGGCAAGTTTCCCATTGAGTCTGCATGGTTGCTTCCCGGGCAACGGAAGCAAGAGCCAGAGCCTGGGCATCGGCCAGTCCCATTTGCAGGAGCTCCTGACTTTGTCGTAACAGTGTCAACTCAGCTGATCGGGAAAGCAGCTCTGCCTCTTTATTTTTCAGTTCAGAAACTGCAGCTCGATGGCGCTCCGCTTCAGAAACCAATGAGGATTCACTCTTCTTTAAGGCCGCCTCCAACTTTTGTAGCTTATCGAAGGCATGGGAGATGGCTCGGGCAGAGGCGCAGATTCCCCAGCGGCACGCAGATAGGCATCCAAATTTCCAAGTGAAGGCTCAGGAGGAGCTGAGGAAGCCACAGGAGGCTCTAGTTCCCGAAGACGGTCCTTGAGCACTGCATTCTCTCGCTGAAGCTCGGCCGCTTGTTGAACGGCACTCAAACTCGCGGAACAGGTCTGCAAATTGCCATAAGATGGGAAAGGGGGTTACAGAAATGTATGAATACCCAGGAGAATGAAAAGGAGCTTACCGCTACCAAGGAACGGGCAATTTGATCAAACCCCTCCAAAGGGGAACTGCTCTCCCAGAATTGACGATTGGATGATTGCCAGGAGGTGGCCAAGTCCCCATAGAAATCAACCCTACCAAGGATAGAAGGTAGGGCGACAGCGGGTGCATAAGCCGGATCGGTCTCTGAGGGAAGTCTCCAGGAAGCCTCGAAAGCTAGCTCCGTGGAAGGCAGTTCCTGGGTCGGTGTGGCTAAGCTTGTAGGCATAAGAAGAGGAGAGGCTGAGGGAGTCATCGAGCCCTGGGGCCGATCGCCAGAGGACGAAGGCGGGGCAGGTAATAAGCTCTGGATCGGTACCGGAGCTGTCATGTCCAATGACAGGTCTGTAATTCCCAGAGCAGAGACCTTCTCCTGGGCCAAGCTTGTATCGGAGGACCTAGAAGGAGAAGAGATACCAACTACACGTTGACGGCGAGGGGGTGGAGGAGAAGTCGCGGTGACCGGCGCCACTCTTTTGCCCTTGCGCGCAAGACGCAGCTTCATAGTAGGAGGGGGAGAGGGCACTTGTCCTGCTGGCGATGGCTCAGTTGCAGGTCGATCAGAGACTCGGAGTAGGGCTAAGTCTGCAGGGCTGGGGGCAGGTGGTTCAATAAGTGTCGAAGTGGCTACCGCATCTGAGGTTTGGGGTTCCAAAGGCTGCAGACCAACGGAAGCAGCGGGATCAGAAGATAGGCCTTGTGTTAACTCTTCGTTCAGAGCTTGCAGAACGGCCACAGATGGTTTCTCCTGACTGGCAAAAGAACGGAGAATGGCAGCCACTACAAAAATAAGAGGAAAAAGCACCTCAGTTAGCGAAGAACGGCATATAAAAAGTAGCAACTTACCAAAAGGAGCTCCGATTTCTGTTGAAACAGGACTAAGACCAAAAGCGCACAGAATGCCTTTTAGCATCAGCAAGGACAAGCGAACAACCACACCGGTCAGCTTGTCCGAGACTGTGGAGCAGGCAGGTTCATGAACATGTCAAGGGAAGTCCGAAGGAAGGATGGAACACCATTGGGAAGGCCCAGCTAAGGGGACGGGGGGCTTAAGAAAGAAAAAGCGAGATCTCCAGCCTTTATTAGAAGAAGGTAAGTCATCAAAAAATTTATAGCCTAGCTTGGCCTGTATGTTGAACACCCCCGGCTCGGCCCGCCTGAAGGAATCGAAATGATGGAATAGTTGAGCGGTCAAGGGAATTTGATAAATGCGACACAAGATGATGACTCAGTAGACGGCTTGGAATACATTGGGGGCAAACTGAGAAATACCGATGCCGCAATACTGACACAACTCGGAGAAAAAAGGATGTAAAGGAAAGCGAAGGACGCCTAAGATTTGATCCCTAAAGACAGTGACAAAACCTTCGGGAGGAGAAGAAGGGTGTTCATTTGGCGAAGGGAGACGAAGCTCATACGAGGAATCTAGCTTAAAGTGGGATTGCAGTAAAGACAGGTCATGATGGTCTAAATCAGAGATATAGCATGAATACCAGAAGATTTCCTTACCATCCATGATTACGAGGAGTAAGCAAGTGAGGGGGTCGAATACAAGAGGGGTCACAGGTCGGGCGCAAGCAGGAAGATGAGAAGTTGCACTACCAGAAACGACCATGAACGAGAGGAAGCGGATAGCGAAGCGTCAAAGTGAAGACAGCGGACTGCCTTTAGGGTTTATAAAGCCCATTCATTCCTAGGAAACATCGAGAGTCGAGCCAAGTATTTTTTTGGGTAATACACCCCAGCGCCGTCTGATAGGAAGTAAGCGCCGAAGGGTGTGAAAAAGGGTCAGAAGCTGCCGTCAGGAGGCGTGAGCAGTAAAGGCTTCGAACAGGTGTCGTCGCGAGAAGCAGTGCATTAAGGATTGACATCGCAAGGCAATCATGAAGGGGCGTGGCCTAAAAAAGATGCATTCTTCATGAAAGGCCCGAGACTAAGCGGGAAGTTTCATAAAGCTGCAGAATCCAGGCAATTCAAAAGGGCCAAGAATGAGACAGGGCAAGTCAGCAGGAGTGAGTGTCAGATCAGAGAAGTAGCGAGCAGGCCTGTGGGGGTGTTGCTTGCTCGAATCATCCGAGTAAGTAGTTCTGCGTAGGTATCTCCTGATCAGATCATCTAACCAAGCGCATCGCGAGAGCTGCGGGGTCATCGCATACTACGAGGGCACTATGGCCCAAGGGTCGAGTAAGATTTATGTGCTCCCTTCTTTATTCCTAATCCTATACCATACATAATGCGATTGCAGGGAGAAAAGTGGTGCGGATGAGTAAGCCCAAGGCTAGCAATAACGACCAGATTGACAAAAGCAATTAGGTTGGCATAGGCAAGATGGATGAAAGCGGAAAAGAGCAATTCATCTATACCTTTGCCGTTTGGGGTCCAACTGGTTTCAGACCAGCACCATCGCCACCGGTCTCGGACCGGAGTATCATACCTGGTCCCAGACTAGCACCGTCGCCACCGGTCTCGGACCGGAGTAGCCCCAGACTCTCGCCTCAGTACGAGTTATAAGTGAGCCCTGTTCTCACGACCAACGACCTTTCAGGTCGGCTCCCATGCGAGAATTAAAAGTGAGTCCTGTGCCCACGCCCAACGACCTTTTAGGTCGGTTGTCCCAAACTCTCGCCTCAGTGCGAGTTATAAGTGAGCTCTGTTCTCACGCCCAACGACCTTTTGGGTAGTGTAACACCCGCTAAGCTTTTAAGATAAATAAGAGAATGATGAATTTTGCCTAAGAAAAATAATAAGAAGTGAGTTGAAGCAAAAAGAAATAAAATGATATAAAAAGAAGAGGAGGTCAAGGATTGAACCTTGAACCTCTTATACTATAATTTATAGAATTAATTAGTAGAAACCAATTGGGATAGAGAGAAGATATTGATAGCAAGGAAAGGGAATGCATGATAAAGATAGGAGTAAAGATCTAAGAAGAGAAAGCAAGAAAAGAGCAAGAGAAAGGCAACTTGCCTTCCTCCTTTCCTCTCTCTTTTCCCTCTCTTGCCGTGACCTTAAATGGAGAATTAAGGGGATTCATTCCCCCTTGTTTCATCATGAATGATGAGAATAAATTAGAAAATAAAATAAATAAAAGAAAATAGAAAAAAAAGGCTAAGGGAGAAGGAAAGCAAAAACCGATTTTGCTACCTCTTCCCCCTTAACATAAAAGAGAATATGAAAAGGGAAAATTCTATTTTCTCTCATTTTTCTCATTCTCTCCTCTCCCTCACCGAACCCTCAGTCCCCTCTCCTCCATCTTCGGCCCCAAGCCAAGGTTTTCTCCTAAGAAAGCCTAAGATACAAGGAGGACTTAGCAAGGGAATCAAGGAAAGGGAACTAGAAGAAGAGGCTACTTCTTCCATCACCACACCTTAGATCCACAAGCGAAAAGGATGTAAGCTTCCCCTCACCTGTGGTACAAGGTGTTTTATGTGCTTTTCGGATTTTATGAGAATTAGAAAACCTAGAATAGAATTTAAGAAAAAAATTCGGCCAAAGAAGAGTTTTCAAATCTAGGAAGGTTTAAACAAGTCCTCATTTCATGATATTTTTCTATGCTATGTAGGAAGGTTTTTTCCTTTATGTTTTTATACCTATATGATGCTTGGTCAGAGGAGTACCTAACCCTAGAATTTTGGCCAAAAATATTTTAAAGAGGTTAGGGAAATCATTGTTTAACCAAACTAGTACAAGTTTCCCTCCATGAATCACTAAGGGTCTTTTATTGGTTTTTCTTGCTTGAAAGATTACTTGGAACCAAAAGAAATCCACTCATATGTTTCGGCCAAGAAAAGAGCTTAGGGTTAGGAAGACCTTTAAATTTAAGTAACCATGTTTATATGATAGAATATAGAGTTCTCTTAAAGAATTGCATGTTGAATATTGCTAGAAATTCATGAACTCTTCATTAAGATTTTCGGCCATGATAAGATGGATAGCTTAGAAAAGCTTAAACAAAATTTTAACATGCTCAAGACCTCTGGGATATTAAGATATGAAAGTTGTTTAATGCTCTCATGCTTAATTAGGGTATAGAGAATTTAGTTACATGATATATGACATGTAAGATCACAAGGGTCCTAGCTTGTTTATGAACCAAATTTGTATATGATGTTCTTAGTAATTTTTGCCATGAAACTTACTTAGGTTTTCCATGCTTTAGGCCACTTAAAACCTAGTTTAGAGATTGGTAGGTTTCGGCCATGAGGAAAAATAAAAGAAAAAGGAAAGAAACCTAGGAAGCCTAAGACACAATTCACATGTATGTTTATTATGCTTGTCTTTATACATGCTATGAAACTTGTATGACTTCCTATGCTTTTAGGCTCTTTGAAGCAAATTTAACAACTAATGAGCCTCGGACAAGTAGGGTTTAAATGACCTAGAGGCCTTAGAATTGAAACCAATTGTGTTAAAAATGCTTCTTATGGAAATATGATAATATGTTGATTGAGTCACATGCTTGTATAATTTTTCCATGACCTAAATGGACCATTGTATGTTTCGGCCATGAAGGGATAGATGCCCTAGAAACCCTAGAACAAAAATTAAATATGCTCATGTCACTCTACATGAAATATAATAAGTAGAAAGCCAAAGTTCTCATGCTATATGTTGTTTAATGACCTAAAATGAGGCTAGGGTAAGTTTCGGCCATACCCATTGTATGATGCCTTATTATGAATTTATACATGATGTTAGTTCAAGTTCACATGCTTGTATTCTTGCTTTTATCCCTAATGAATACTTGTTAAATTTCGGCCATGACATATGTTAAGGGCTTGAAGAACTTAGGAACTAGCTCAAAAAGGCTTACTATGTTACTTGGAAAAAAATGCTATAAATATGGTTTAAGGTTTCCATGCTTTCATGACATTTGGGACCTTGTTTCACACCTGATAGGGTTCGGCCACATGAAGTTTAGGGACTTGGAGAACTTAGAAACCAAGTTAATCATGCTTATAATGCTTCCTATGAAATTGATGTGATGATAATTTAGGTTCCACATGCTTGGAGGTTGTTTTTACCTAAATTGAGATCTAAGGGGGGTTCGGCCATGATAAGAACCCAAGGGATTAGGAAGCTTAGAACCCAAGCTAACTATGTTACCATGTTTCTTATGATAGTATAATCACATGATACACCCTTATGCTTAAACATGTATGCCTGTGATTTATACTTTCCATGATATGATATGTGGATAGAAATATGCATGCTTTGATGACATGTTATGTGCTTAAAATATGCATGCTTTCATGATATGCTATGTGGATACAAAATATGCATGCTTTGATGATATGCTATGTGCTTAAAATATGCATGCTTTCATGATATGCTATGTGGATAGAAATATGCATACTTTGATGATATGCTATGTGCTTAAAATATGCATGCTTTCATGATATGCTATGTGGATAGAAATATGCATGCTTTGATGATATGCTATGTGCTAAAAATATGCATGTTTTCATGATATGCTATGTGGATAGAAATATGCATGCTTTGATGATATGCTATGTGCCTAAAATATGCATGCTCTCATGATATGCTATGTGGTGAAAATATGCATGCTTTTATGACATGATGTATGCCTAAGTGATGAATACTTTTTATGACATGATGTATGCCTAAGTGATGCATACTTTTATGACATAATGTATGCCTAAGTGATGCATACTTCTATGATATGGTAAGTGATTAAATGATGCATTTTTATACATGCTACTTTACTTTGTAAGGCTTGTACCAAGGGTGGGCTCCTAATCAGGCCCTAGGCCTTTGGCTGTGTGATCCAGGCTAGTAAAAATAAAGGGATGGGCTCCTTAGTACGCCCCTAGGTCTATGGCTGTGTGATCCTGACCTATTTCCTAGTATGATTCAAGACTTGCTACCTTGGATATACTTAGGAAGCGCGCTTATCTACGTGATTTATCTATGTGTGGTACATGCCGGGGCCCTGATTATGTTGATATTATGTTCAAGTATATATGTAAGAAGAAATCATTTTAAAGATCATGAGACATACACATGTTTTTCGGATACATGTTTTAAAAATCATATTGCATATACCTTATGATCATGTTGTGATGATGCTATGATTTATGATATGCCATGATTAGATACGATTATGTTATGTTTCATGCTATGCTTTAAGAGCTTGATATGCCATGCCACCTTATGATGATACTATGATATGCCATGATTAGATATGATCATGTTATGTTTCATGCTATGCTTTAAGAGATGATATGCCATGACTAGTTATGATTTTGTTATGTTGCATGATATTCTTAAAGAGTATGATGTGTTATGCCATGACTAGTTGAGATCATGTTATGTTGAGACATTCTTTGATTATGTGATGATTTTCGGTTTTAGTGAGTAGGAAAGGAACTTACTGAGCCATGAGTGCTCATAGCTTACTTTCCTTGTACCACAGATAAAGGAAAAAGATGGATGAGCTAAAGGAGCAGCAGGAGAGGCAAGGAGATGTGTGTGGCAGTGGCTAGGCAACCAAATAAGAACCTGCTTTAAAAACTTTTAAAGAACTATGCTTTGGTATCATGAATTGTAGTATCGTATGTGTGACTTGATGTTATGTTTCTACTGATTTTGATATCATGTTATTGATGCCATGATAGTGTAGTTCAGATTTGATGAAAAGAAAAACAAAAGAAAAGTTTTTATTAAACTAAGAAAATTATTTTAAGTCTTCCGCTATTTTAAAAAGAAAAATTTGTACATGGAGTATCGTAGCCCCGTCCCTTAGGGTTAGCAGGGAGGGCGGGCGTTACAGGTCGTCTCCCATGCGAGAATTAAAAGTGAGCCCTGTGTAGGACCGTTAGATTCGATAGAGGGGGGGTGAATATCGATTCGAAAATATCGAGTATAAACGCAGCGGAAAAGTAAAATAGACACAATGGTTTTACTTCGTTCGGAGCCTGTGACGACTCCTACTCGAAGGCCCGTGGTCCTTGACAACTTTCGTTGGGCAATCACTAGCAATTCCAAATGATGATTACAAAAGAACCGTACAGAGAATGCTAATGAAAACTGAAAACAAATACCGACAAAAAGGGAAAAGAATGGAGCGTAGTGTCGGAGCTTTGTTGGCGTCGCACTGAACGTCGAGCAGCAAGACCAGCAGTAGAAGAGTTCTCAGCTTAATTGATTGATCCTAAAGCTCCTGCCTGGGGCTTCTTTTATATGCTGTTCCGGGCGCCTGGAATGTGACGTAGCTGCACAAACCATGATGCTCCACGTGGCGACGACTCAGCTGGATAAAATTCGCCTTCCGGGTGCCCGGATCCCCTCCGGGCGCCCGGACCACCTTGTTCCAGAAAACTCCCTTTTCCTGCAAAACAAAGTTAGTCCGAGGCAAATGTATATCCTGTAAAACAGATTATCAGCACAGTTAAAGTTCAACACATAATTAAAAAGAGTGTGACTTAGATTCCGTCTTTCTGAGACCGGAATCTAGTCACGATCTCGACTTAGACATCCGAAATGGATCTAAGCCGGAGCGACGCCTAATGTCCCCTTCCCGGGAACGCGTCCTCACAGTCACTCCCCTCCAGTGACTTACCTTACTCACCTGCCAGACGTCCGGTCAGCCTGTCGACCCGTCTGGACTTCTCGCCAAGCATCCGGTCAGCCCGTCGACCTGCTTGGACTTCTCGCCAAGCGTCCGGTCAGCCCGTCGACCCGCTTGGACTTCTCGCCAGCTATCCGGTCAGCCCGTCGACCTAGCTTGGACTTCTCGCCAGCTATCCGGTCAGCCCGTCGACCTAGCTGGACTTCGTTCCAAACATCCGGTCAGCCCGTTGACCTGTCAGGACTTTTCCTGCACACTTGATCAAAGTGTCAGACAACAACAGAACTAATTTAACCTATTTGTCATTCATCAAAACCTGGGTTAGACCGTTAGTGCTACCCGCACCAACAATCTCCCCCTTTTTGATGGAATGACAACCTGGTTAAGTTAGTGAAAAACATTTGCACGAAACAACATGCATTTATGTGGTTTTAAAGTTAGTTTGTATTTTTTAATTTGATTTAGCTAACTTAACCACCTAACCCTCCCCCTTTGGCATTCATCAAAAATAAGCAAGGGTAAACAATCATAGTGAAGAGTTACTGTAAAAGGTAATCAAATTTTGAAACATATCTAAGTTTGGTTCAAAAGATAAGAGTACAATTTTTAACACCAAGTTAAAAAATAGTCAAGTTGACTCGGGGGAGACAAGTTGAATTTTGAAAAGTATAATTTTAAAGTTAATCAAGTTTAACTTTTCAAGCGTGTAGAAATTTTCAAAACAGGTTTTTCAAATTTACTTTCTATGTTTAAGTAGTATTTACTTTTCAAAAAGGTAAATTTTCAACTTCGATTTTTCAATACAAAGCAAAAATTAAACAAGTAAGAATAATTTTTCAAGAAGTAAAATTTTTGCCAAAATAAATTTTTAAGGCTAATTTGATCAAGGCTAAATTTGGAAATAGTTAACTTTTCAAATGAGGTTTGAAAATTGGGTGGGATTAAACTTTCACATTTTTCAAATACTCAGTTAAATTCAACTTTTGTAAATCAATGTTCAAACATAGGTTAGGTTTTAAAAGGCATTTTTCAAACACACAAAATTTGAGTTAATTCTCCCCCTGAACTTGATACTTAAATTTAACCAGCTGTCTAACCAATTAGGTACTAACTGACTATCAGAAGATAGTAGCTTTCACTTGGTTAGTCAGATTAAGTTGACTTGATTGATCAACTTAATCTGATTAATATCTGAGTTGTATTTAACGTCCAGACTTATGCTGATGCACTGAAATAAGCATCTTAAGTCCAGACAATCGGCCTATGCATCTCACCCCTTTCTATGTTTGTCAAACACAAGCAAGGTAAACCTAAGGTGTTGGTGAGATGCTCAAAAACTAGACCTATGGGTACATGCTTTCTAAGGATTCAAATCTAGTCTAAGGCCAAAACTGTTTTTGAAAGTCTAAAAATGGAAGGTTTTGAAAACAGACAAATATGACTTATAAGTTGAAAGAGTGATTTTTGAAAACAATTTTGAAAATTTTAAATTCCTAGGCGACCGAGATAGAACATAATCAATGTAGGTCTGAAATATACTAGATAAATCCAAAATATTTTACAAGTAGTGTAGCTACAGAAGTAGGTCATAACTAAAGCTACTGAGATGATGAAGGGGGTGGTCCAGATCCCAAGGATCGAAGAAGTGCCATCAGCTCAGTGTGTCGTGTGTCCCCGGCAGCTCGTAACTCGGCAACCTCTCGTCGTATGTCCCGATGAAAATCAGAGTTCTCCTGCTGGAGACTCGCCATAGCTCTCTCTAGTCCGGTCATACGGTCGGCTAGAGTGCAGGGAGCGTGTCGTGGTGCTCGAGCTAGGGGCGGTGGTGGAGCCGGTGCGGCTTCCTCTGGAAATAGTGCGAGCATGAACTCGTCCACCTGTGCGTCTGGATCTGGCTGGTGCTGTGCCCCCCTCCGCCAAAACATAGTCCCGTCATCCCTATCTATCTGGACACCGGCTAGGGAGAAGTTCCGAGCCGCTATAACATCGAACTCGGTCATATGGGCAATGTCTCCTCTAGTGACATCAATGTGCAATGAGGACATATAGGCTGTCAGAATGTGACAAAATGGCATGTGGACTCGTCTATCAGTGACGAATCCAGCCGAGTAAATAATGGTGGAGAAGATATATAGGCTGATGTCAATATCTAACCTATGACTCAGGGTATAGAGTAAGAACGAATGAAATGGGCGCATCACATCGATGTCCCGAGTAGTCAGTGGTAAAATGCAAAGGACTAACACCCTATAAAGAGCGTAGTCCTGTACTCGAAGTTCTACCGACCTAAACTGTGTCACAGTGGGATCTCGCTCTCCTCCAAAAAAATACGAATAAATCGTATCGAGAGTAATATGTGAGTAGGGATCTCCGAATGGTAGATCCCTGGGAGGATAGCACAAAAAGGAACAAGTAGATGGACGTAACTCTAAGAACTCTCGGATAGTAGTAGGGGAAAATATGATATCAATGCTTGCTGCCCTAGTGGTATAGGTGTGTGAGATCTCGGAAAATTTAATTAATAGGGTTATTTGATAAATAGCCTTATAGAATTTTTCCGGAATTTTTAGAAATTTTCTGGGAATTTTACGGAGCTCGTAAGACATGTTTTGAGGGGATCAATTTCGGGTTCGGATTAAACCTGTTTGGGATACCCGTTTAAGTGAGGAAATGTTTTTAATTATAAATTTCCTTTTTCTTTTTCCTCCCCACACGCTGAACCCAACCCGATCCCTCACTTCTTCCCCGACTTCTCCTCCTCCTCCCCGGATCTCCCCTCTGCTCGAAGCCGATCTCGCTTCCTTCTCTGTTCTCTCTCACGGACGATCGGCGCCGACGGGAGCAAGGCTTCAGCTCCGGCGATCACCCTCTGCTGACATCTCTTTCCCCGACCCTTTCCTCTCTCTGTTCCTCGCAAACAACTCGACGCCGACGGGGCTTGCAATCGTCTTCACCGCCTGAGGAGGAGGTCGCCGGAACCTTGCTAGAGGTCGAACAAGGAGGCGGATCCTCCTGATCTCATGTTCTCAGGTCTTCCCCGAGCCTTTCCTTCCCCGATCCTTCTGGGTTTTGCCGATCCTTTCTTCCCCGATTCGATCGCTGGCTTGAAGATGACCTAGGGTTTCGAAGGTAATCTATTAAACCTAGCTGTGGATATTAGAGCTTCGGTTTTCTTCTCTGTTTACCGATCCTCATCTTCTTGGCGGTGGAATTAGGTCACGGATTTGGAGAGGTTGGAATCAGGGAGGTGTTGTTGGATTAGGGGAAGGAATCGGATCAGACTCGTGCTAGGTTTTCCCTTGATCGGATCAGTGGACCTCCACCTCCTTGCTGTTGATTGAGGTCTCGAATTGAAGGTGAGTTCTTGTTGGAATTATGTGTTGCTTGATCAGAGATCATCATTTCATGTTGATATGTGATCTTTGTTTTGATTCCTTCTTGATCCTATTGATTCCAGTGAGGGGAGGTGAGGTTCCATTCTTGCTGTGGAATTGTGTTTGGTTCCGGCAGTAACAATCACCTCAATCCAGCATCAACAGTAGGTTCGATCTGCTCTGTTCTATTTGTGAACTTTCTGATTTCGGCAGTAAACCATCCAGCAACAACAACAACTGGATTTGAGGTAAGGAATAGGATAATTGATCTTGTTGTAGATCATGTTTCGGAGTTGAATTCTAGATGATCTTGTTCTAGATTGGAATTAGGGTTTTACTTAGTGGTTTATGTGGAGGGATTTTGATACATGTTGTAACTAGTTGTTAAATTGCGTAGATGTAATTGTGTAGAATAAATCCAATGAAATGGATAGGGTTAGGGTAATTAACCCTAATCAACTGTTGATTTCTAATCTAATTGGTGGTTAGGGATTAGGTAACTAAACCTAATGACCATTAGATTTAAATTGGTAAGTTGTGATTGATGTGATTAGGGTTTTGCCCTAATTTAGTTTTAGAGATTTTATTTAGCTATTCATTTGATTTAGCTAAATAAAATATATACATTGTTTGTTGACACAGGACTCGATTCGAGACGGGCGTCTCGACTTCGGATTAGGACTGGATTTTACCTTCTCTTTGAGGCGGGTACCCTTTGACTTATCTTTTGATAATGTCTTATGATATGTGTAGCTTATATATACTTACTAGTGGTAGATAGTAGATTATTCTTTCTCTTGGTCTTAGCTAGTTGATACCTATCACATGCTTCATCTGTTAGTTGCGTTACTTCAGGATTGGATATTTTATCTCTTGCCATGTGTATATATGTTCATAGAGATGCATAGCTATAGTGCTCTACTCTACTGGATTAGTTGCTTTACATGTGTGATACATGCTCTTCGATTCATGATACTTACATCCTTGTTATATGTGATGTCTTTGAATTTATGCTGTTTATATCATGGTTACATATATGCGTTTACCTTTTGGGCACACACATATATGGAGGAGGCTATGTTCAGGTATGACATACTGTAGCATCATGCACCATCCTGCATGATTGCATGCTGGGCGATTGACGACTCCATTATTGTTGAGCTCGTCGGCCGGCTACATAGGCCTGCACACAACGTGTTTCACTGCATGGGTAGTGGCACAGCACTCAGGGTGTGTATGGCAGGTTGCTCGGTGGTGCACCGCTGGGGTGCTCATGGGTAGCACGATACAGCGGGGTTGCAGCCGGGATCCCTCCCCGTCATCGCGTACCGGGAGTTGAGAGCATTGCGCTCCCTCACTATGTTTGAGGTAGGAGGATAGGTGTACTCCGACAGCATCCCGTCCACTCGGTCACTCTTCAGGGGCAGTGATGGCAGAGTGCACGGTGTCACAGCCCTACCCACTCGGTCTCACCATTGTGTGTGAGATGGCTGACTGGTTGACAGGGGTGACCATGTCATATTGCATCATATGCACGGATTGCACTCGTTATGATTGATGCATTTTGGTGTTTGAATATGATTGACATGCATACAGGATACATGCTTTTGCTCTGACTATTTTTATCTCTGTATGTTGACAGTCAGTTGCCCAAGCCTCGCAGGTGAGCACAATTTATTTCAGTTATGCATTTTTTATTATTCTTGCTGTAAACTGTATTACATGCTTCTGGTTACTCATTACCGTTTATTCAGCTATGCATACCTGTTATATTGTTAGGAGACTGTACTGTAGGTCCTATGGTTTAGGAGACTGTACCTTAGGATATTACTGGTAGTTATATGTTGCTGTACATATCTATTGGATTACCAGCTGAGTTCTTTGAACTCACCCCGTTGTTACTACTTTTCAGGTTGAGGCCGTCAGGAGAGATCCCAGTCGCTAGCCCCGTTATCGCGAGGATTTTCTTTGTCGGATTATATTTTGCTTTTGCATCTTATATACTTGTATTGTGGGTTTGTATTGTGGACTTCACATTGAACATTCGGGTTTGCTACTTTTGTTTTCCGCTGCGGTTGTATTTTCATTACTTCGTGGATTTGTTTTCTTCGTTGTAGTGGAGTAGGCTGTCTGCATATATCTTCGAGGTTCTATATCGTCTTTCCTTATTGAACTGCGTGGATTGATCATATATTATATCTGTGTGGAAGGTTGATATAAACTGCGTGGCTTGTTCTTTTGTATTGTATTATTCCGGCCGTGTGTGGCCGAGGTATGGAGATGTATGTATACTGAGCTTCATATTGTCCGCCGTGCAGGGGAGATGCTGCCGAAATTTCTTCGGACAGGGACTACCTGGGGCGTGACAAGGTGAGATCGTCTACTTTCACTAGGTTATTGCAAAATTCGGCACACAGACTTATGTTTATTGGACTGGTACATTCGACAAGATTCTTTAAGTTATAGTGGTCTATAACCTCTAAAACGGAGGGACATGACACTAGAAAGAAAGATCTATCTATGCAGGCAGTCCTAATGGCCTTATAGATAGTTGATTCAAACTTAATCCTAAGTTCATCTGTGGGGAACCTAGGGTCTGTACTACCATTGGAGGGTCCAGCACCAGTATTTGTTCGTTTCCTACTGTATATATATAATAAAACATTCTAAGAAACAAAATAAGAGACCAAATTCTAATAAAAAAATTTTTAGGGAGGGGAAGAATTTTTTACCGAGGAGCCATCGACAAATAAAGATCTGACGACCTCGGTTGAATCGCAACAGCGTCTTCACCGCAAGAAAATTTTGATTTAGAGTACTTTCGCACTGAGGTTCGGAGTGAACCTTGGCAAAAGTGAGAATTAGTAGTGCAAGGATTGGGGGCGCCTGCTGCCCCTTATTTATAGGGGACTCCGGGCGCCCGGATCCCTTCCGGGCGCCCGGGGTTGATTTAGGGCAGGGCGCCTGGATCCCCTTCCGGGCGCCCCGGAGGGGAATACCAGGGGCGCCCGCCCCTGGTTTTTTACAGTAATATTTTTTTTTTGTGTGTGCGAGTTTTAGGTTTTGGAGTTAAGTTTTAAAATTTAAATTTTGAATTAATTTAAAAGTTAAAATTAAAAAATTTGAAATTAAGTTTAAAATTTTGAAATTAAATTTTTAAGTTTAAAATTTTGAAATTAATTTTTAAGTTTAAAATTAAAATTTTGAAATTAATTTTTAAGTTAAAATTAAAAAATTTGAAGTTAAATTTTTAAGTTAAAATTAAAAATTTTGAAATTAATTTTTAAGTTAAAATTAAAAATTTTGAAATTAATTTTTAAGTTTAAAATTTAAATTTTGAAATTAATTTTTAAGTTTAAAATTAAAATTTTGAAATTAATTTTTAAGTTAAAATTAAAAATTTTGAAATTAATTTTTAAGTTTAAAAAATTAAAATATAGAAATTAATTTTTAAGTTAAAATTTAAAATTTTGAAATTATTTTTTAAGTTTAAAATTTAAATTTTGAAATTAATTTTTAAGTTTAAAATAAAAATTTTGAAATTAATTTTTAAGTTTAAAATTTAAATTTTGAAATTAATTTTTAAGTTTAAAATTAAAATTTTGAAATTAATTTTTAAGTTTAAAATTTGAAATTAATTTTTAAGTTTAAAATTTAAAATTTGAAATTAATTTTTAAGTTTAAAATTTAAATTTTGAAATTAAGTTTAAAATTAAAATTTTGAAATTAATTTTTAAGTTAAGATTAAAATTTGAAATTAATTTTAAAGTTAAAATTAAAATTTTGAAATTAGTTTTTAAGTTAAAATTTTGAAATTAATTTTTAAGTTTAAAATTTAAATTTTGAAATTGATTTTTAAGTTTAAAATTAAAATTTTGAAATTAATTTTTAAGTTAAAATTAAAATTTTTAAATTAATTTTTAAGTTAAAATTAAAATTTTAATTTTTAAGTTAAAATTAAAATTTTGAAATTAATTTTTAAGTTTAAAATTTGATATTAATTTTTAAGTTTAAAATTTAAATTTTGAAATTAATTTTTAAGTTTAAAATTTGAAATTAATTTTTAAGTTTAAAATTTAAATTTTGAAATTAATTTTTAAGTTTCAAATTTAAATTTTGAAATTAAGTTTAAAATTAAAATTTTGAAATTAATTTTTAAGTTAAGATTAAAATTTGAAATTAATTTTTAAGTTAAAATTAAAATTTTGAAATTAGGTTTAAAATTAAAATTTTGAAATTAATTTTTAAGTTAAGATTAAAATTTGAAATTAATTTTTATGTTAAAATTAAAATTTTGAAATTAGTTTTTAAGTTAAAATTTTGAAATTAATTTTTAAGTTTAAAATTCAAAATTTGAAATTGATTTTTAGGTTTAAAATTAAAATTTTGAAATTAATTTTTAAGTTTAAATTAAAATTTTGAAATTAATTTTTAAGTTAAAATTAAAAATTTGAAATTAATTTTTAAGTTTAAAATTAAAATTTTGAAATTAATTTTTATGTTAAAATTAAAATTTTGAAATTAATTTTTAAGTTTAAATTAAAATTTTAATTTTTAAGTTTAAAATTTAAATTTTGAAATCAATTTTTAAGTTAAAATTAAAATTTTGAAATTAATTTTTAAGTTTAAAATTTGAAATTAATTTTTAAGTTTAAAATTAAAAATTTGAAATTAATTTTTAAGTTTAAAATTAAAATTTTGAAATTAAAATTTAAGCCTTATTCATCTCACCCGATCTATATTATCAATCAGGGAACCCTATGATTTTGTGAGATGAAATTGGTTTGATTACAGAGTTTTGGTTTAACTTGTGTTAGATTCAGACTTAGCTTTGGTTTCCACAAATAGGCATTCTTCGGATAAACTTCTAAGCTTGGTGAGTCACAAGGACATCATTAGAAGTAACCAACCTTTCGAGGTTTTCCGAATAGTCCTATCCACGGAACTTAGTACTAAATCTTGGTGTAACTGGTTAGGATTCGTTTAAGGGTAGCTTCGGTCAGTTCCACTTGGACAAATGCACCAGATCGAAGCCATATCTTTCTAGACATGCGATGCCCAAGTTTCCCTAACGTACTATCATCCAAAAACTTCTCTAGTACCGTGATTCAAGTTAAACTTGGCCTCAAATTCTAATTACCCTGCCGGGTTAGTTAGTTTTGGGTTACCCTGTCGGGTAAGTTAGTTTTGGAGGTGCCAGCTATTCTGGAGCCTCCCCCTGAATTATTTACATTTTGGTTTTAGGTTTGTGTCGATTGTTTTTATAGTTATGGTTAACTTGGTGATAATTTTGTTGATTTTGAAACTATTTAGATTTTGAATTTAATTTAGGTTTGTATTTTGGATTTTGGTTTGGTTTATTCGATTTTATATAATGTATTTTTTCTTTAGGTATATAATATTGATTAAGTCCTACTTGCGCGGTCTGACACGCTTTCGGAACCCAGGCTAGATTGGTTGATTTGTATTGGGTTATTAATGATTTGAAGGTTTTATTTGAATTCGACTTATATCCTAGTCCGGTTTTATTATAACATGCTTTTTGATTATTTAGGATTAAATCTAAATTTTTTGATCTTGTTGTAAATTTTTCTAGCATTTCTTTTAAATTTTTAACATCATTTTTTAATGATAGATTTTCCTCCTCAAGTGTTAGATCTTGAGTTGGATTCGAATTTTTTAATTGTTCCTTGAGGTTTTGATTTTCCTCACAAAGTGATTTGTTTTCATTTTCTACTTTAGTTAATTTACTATTTAAACAGGAGATGATTCTAAAAAAATTTTTGTTTAAATTAAAATATACCTCATTCGAGCCTTCGGAAACGAGTACGGACTCGTGGCTTGTTTCGGGTTCAGACCCGTCTTCATCTTCCGACTCGTCTTCTGTTTCGGCTTCGTGGGCCATCAGTGCGAGGTGGCTCTGATGTTTCTGTTCTTCTTCTTCTGATTCGTCCGAGGAGTCATCCCACGTTGCTTTCAGTGCTTTCTTTTTGGTTGGCTTTGGTTTATCGAACTTCAGTTTTGAGCATTCGTTCTTGTAGTGTCCCTTTTTATTGCAGCCGTAGCAAGTCACGTTCTTTTGTTCTGAGGGAGAGCTGATCTTTTGAAGGTCCTTTTTGCTGAAGCTCCTCTTTCTCCTGGTGAACATTTTTCTTACAAAGTTCACCAGGTGTTCTTCGTCTTCTGAGTCTTGGCCAGATTCTTCTTCAACTTCAGGCTTGCTTTTCTTTTCTTTGGAGGAACCTGCAAATAGAGCTATACTTTTCTCGGCTCCAGCATTAGTTTCTTCGTGTAATTCTAATTCACAGAAAAGCTCATCTAATTTTAAGTTAGAAAGATTCTTAGAAATTTTGTAGGCATCCACTATTGATGCCCACAAACTATTACGTGGAAAGGCGTTTAATGCGTACCTTATTAAGTGTCTGGTCTCCATCTGGTGGCCTATTGCATGAAGCCCGTTGAGGATGTCCTTGATCCTCGCGTGTAGTTAATTCGCTGTTTCTCCTTCCTGCATTTCTATATTAAAAATTTTATTTAAAAGCAGGTCTCGTTTTGTTACCTTAGCGTCGCTCGTTCCCTCGTGCAGTTCGATCAACTTGTCCCATAGCTCTTTAGCGTTTTTGTGTGGACCGACTCTGTTCAGTTCTTCTCTTGTCAATCCGCACTGTAGAGTGTTGATCGCTTTATTTTCTGTTGATGATTTTTTCTTCAGATCTGTTGTCCAGTCTTCAGGATCCACTAGATTCCCGGCGTTGTCCACTGGAATTTTGTAGGGTTTCGTAATGCTCATCCACTGGTCGAAGTCTGTTTTGAGGTAGACCTCCATGCGCTTCTTCCAGTACGGGAAGTCGTCCCCGTTGAAGAGTGGAGGTCGCACTGTGCTAAATCCTTCTTGTTGAGACATTCTGTGCACAAGTAAATAATCGGAAAAAAATATCCCAAGACTTGGTCTTGGATTAGTAGTGCGGGATGAGGAAAATAGTAGAAAAATCTAGATTGATGTTGCAAAAAAAATGATAAACAAGTTTTGAGTGTAAAACTGAAAACAAAAAAATCACCCCCAGTCTGATTGGTGGTTGCACCAAATCAGAGCGGTACTTGCTCTGATACCACTTGTTGGACCGTTAGATTCGATAGAGGGGGGGTGAATATCGATTCGAAAATATCGAGTATAAACGCAGCGGAAAAGTAAAATAGACACAATGGTTTTACTTCGTTCGGAGCCTGTGACGACTCCTACTCGAAGGCCCGTGGTCCTTGACCACTTTCGTTGGGCAATCACTAGCAATTCAAAATGATGATTACAAAAGAACCGTACAGAGAATGCTAATGAAAACTGAAAACAAATACCGACAAAAAGGGAAAAGAACGGAGCGTAGTGTCGGAGCTTTGTTGGCGTCGCCTGAGCGTCGGCGGCAAGACCGGCGATGAAGAGTTCTCGGCAATTAATTGATCCGAAGCTCCTGCACGGGCTTCTTTTATATCTTGTTCGGCGCTGGATTCCTTCCGGCGCACGAATGTGACTGCACAAACCATGATGCTCCACGTGGCGACGACTCGGTTGGATAGAATTCGCCTTGGGCGCCGGACCTCTGGCGCCTGGACCACCTGTTCGAAAACTCCTTTTCCGCAAATCAAAGTTAGTCGAGACAAATGTATATCTGTAAAGCAGTTGTCGGCCGATTAAAGTTCAACACATAATTAAAAAGAGTATGACTTAGATTCCGTCTTTCCGAGACCGGAATCAAGTCACGATCTCGACTTAGACATCCGAAATGGATCTAAGCCGGATCGACGCCTAATGTCCCCTTCCCGGGAATGCGTCCTCACAGTCACTCCCCTCCAGTGACTTACCTTACTCACCTGCCAGACGTCCGGTCAGCCCGTCGACCCGTCTGGACTTCTCGCCAAGCATCCGGTCAGCCCGTCGACCTGCTTGGACTTCTCGCCAAGCGTCCTGTCAGCCCGTCGACCCGCTTGGACTTCTCGCCAGCTATCCGGTCAGCCCGTCGACCTAGCTTGGACTTCTCGCCAGCTATCCGGTCAGCCCGTTGACCTAGCTGGACTTCGTGCAGACATCCGGTCAGCCCGTCGACCTGTCTGGACTTTTCCTGCACACTTGATCAAAGTGTCAGACAACAACAGAACTAACTTAACCTATTTGTCATTCATCAAAACCTGGGTTAGACCATTAGTGCTACCCGCACCAACACCCTGTGCCCATGCCTAACGACCTTTTAGGTCGGTAGCCCCAGACTCTCGCCTCAGTGCGAGTTATAAGTGAGCCCTGTTCTCACGACCAACGACCTTTCAGGTTGGCTCCCATGCGAGAATTAAAAGTGAGCCCTGTGCCCATGCCCAACGACCTTTTAGGTTGGTTGTCCCAGACTCTCGCCTCAGTGCGAGTTATATGTGAGTCCTGTTCTCACGACCAACGACCTTTCAGGTCGGCTCCCATGCGAGAATTAAAAGTGAGCCCTGTGCCCACGCCCAACGACCTTTTAGGTCGGTTGTCCCAGACTCTCGCCTCAGTGCGAGTTATAAGTGAGCTCTGTTCTCACGCCCAACGACCTTTCGGGTCGGCTCCCCTGCGAGAATCAAAAGTGAGCCCGGCGCCCACGCCTAACGACCTTTCAAACTGATATTCCTCACGCTAAGCAGAGCGTCTTCAAATAATCAGGTCAACTACATCTGATCTTGTTTTAGCTCCTTTATGCAAATTGCAAATATGCAGCAAATATGCAAGATACCGAATACGGGAGGTCATCCACCATACCCATAAAGCATCAATATTAATTGCGAAATCAGGTTTTGCCCATTCATTACAGTTTTAATTTTCAAGTATTATACTGGTTTGATTATCCAAAATTCATAAAAATCAGTCATGATGCAACTCTTGTCTCTTACATACGGGCCAGTTTCTAAGAATGCTTGCTAGATGAAAATCGATCAGGAAAGACTATGCAGGAAAAGGACAAATATACAAGTATAGTAGCACAACTCGATAAGTGGGCGATACAGCTGAGGCTACAAGAAGGAACGTCCCGCGGGTCAGGAGCCACTGAGACAACTAAAACCCGGACTAGCTTTAACTCGGGGAAAGGATTGGTTATGGAGTGTGAGCACTGCCGTGTGAAGAAATGTCTGGGGACTCAGAGCCTCTGGGGCGTTGAAAGCTCGGATGACTGCTTGTTGCTGAGCGATCGTGTCTTGCTTGGCGTTAAGGCACGCGCGAAGGAGAGATATCTCCGTCTCGTGCTCTCATTGCAAACGTTCTTGGAGGCTAAGTTGGTGTTGCAGGCTAGACTGGTATTCCTCCTTCATCGCCTTTTCCGCATGCACGCGAGATTTTGCAAGACGATACAGGGCGTCCATATCATGCAGGGCGGCCAGCTGACGGGCCCGATCCCGGGACATACGTTCCAGTTAACGTTCCTTCTCGGCAAGGCATAAGGTGAGTTGATCTCGCCGCATTTGGGAGGAGGGTTGATCAACCTCATCAGAAGAAGGAGAATGCATCGCGTGGGGAAGAAACTGGTGGAACGTGGGTTATCAAAAGAAAGTAGGAAAGCGTGAAAGAAGAAGGATAGAATAAAGAAGTGACTGTAAGGCTCTTTAAAAAGAGGGTGGGTACCCAAGTCAAAGCAACTACATGGGCACGGTACCCCAAGCAACTGGTAGAGCAATTAAGGAGGCATGGTATCCCAGGCGACGAGACACAAAGGTTGGTACGTGAGGCAGGAAGCAGAGGGCGCAGAAGGTATGGTAAGACATAGAGATATGCTGAGGTCACAAAGATATGCTGAGATCTTAGAGATGTGCTGAGGTCTAGTCAGTCAGACTGTCGTCCTCCTTCGACTAGACTTGTGGGGGAGGCTTGTGATACGGCTGGCAATGGAGGGGCCCAAAAGGAAAGGGTGAGAAGGGTCAAGGCCATATAGCAGTCAAAAGTCAAGATGATGTGGCAGTCAATAGTCAGGGTGACTTGGCAGTCAATAGTCAAAGCTGACTAGGCAGTCAAAGTCAAGCCTATGGGGTAGTCAGAGGTTAGGCAGACTTGTCGATCAAGGGGGCAAAGTAGTTGAAAGACAAAGGGAGACGACTGGCGGAACACAGGGTACAGGTCGGGATCGGCAGAGCTGTGTAGAGACAGCTCGATCTACAGGCCTACGGTCGAGGGCCAGGAAATACAAAGTGCAGGGTATAGGTCGGGATCGGCAGAGCTGTTTAAAGGCAGCTCGATCTACAGGCCTACGGTCGAGGGCCAGGAAATACAAAGTGCAGGGTACAGGTCGGGATCGGCAGAGCTGTTTAGAGACAGCTCGATCTACAGGCCTACGGTCGAGGGCCAGGAAATACAAAGTGCAGGGTATAGGTCGGGATCGGCAGAGCTGTTTAAAGGCAGCTCGATCTACAGGCCTACAGTCGAGGGCCAGGGTATACAAGATACAGGGTACAGACCGAGATCGACAGAGCTGTTCAGAGTCAGCCCGACTGGCAGGTGACGCTTAGAGGCTGGATCTGATCGGAGGATGCGAGGCAGATGCAGGCCACAATAGATCGGATGAACTAAGCCGTGCGGAAGTCGGAGAATCACAATTGTCCGTCAAGGGGTAATCATTACATACCAGCGATATGTGCGAAGGCGGAGGTTTCTAAACGAAAAGATGTCCTCATAACCAATAGCAGCCTGACAGATGTCCTTCATTACAAGACAAAACCCATGTGTAAAGGCGGAGGTTCCTAAACAAGAAGATGCTTTCACAACCAATAGCAGCACGACAGGTGTCCGGGACTACACAACAAAGCCCAGCGTCTAACGCTTTCTGACATAGTTGCAGGTTCTAGAAGCGAGGCGGGTGCATAAAAAGGGGGAGGATTCTTCGTATGCGAGGACGCTGTCTCTGGTCACTTTTTTCCACAACTTTTCACTTTCAGTCGTTTTTGCTTCTCTTTGCATTTTTCTGGGGAAAAAGGGCCTGACTTGAGCGTCGGAGAGCCTGACCCGGGGACTTTTTCCCTGGCTTCTGGTCTCTAATGTGTGGGGGGGGAGTGGGGGGGGGGGGGGGAGATCGTCTGAGTGTGTGCAGGGGCTTGCAGCATTGTCAGTCGCCCGTGGGAGTCGGATCACCCACGACTTTCTGTCAACAACCAGGCCGTCGCGACCAGCCTTCGTCCGACTCAGCTTTTGGACAGGATCACTTATCTTGGCCAAAACTTGCAAGACAAATTCCTAGGTTTTTCAAACAACCTTTAAACATAAAAGCATACGAGAGCTACTTGTACTGCAGGTGAGGTAATACTTACATCCTTTCACTAAGAAAAATACCCTAGTTTGAGAAGTTTGCCTAAGAAGAAGATCCCCTTTAGCTTGGTTTCGGCAAATGAAGGAAAATGATTGGGAATTCGGTGGAAGAAGAGAGGAGGAAATAGAGAGAAGACAAAATGAACTTTTCCCTTCCTTTCTCTTATTTATGCCAAAATGAAGGAAGAAGGCAAAACCATCTTCTCATTGGGAAGGAAGAAGGAAACTCAAACTTCTCCTTCTAAGTGAAGGGGCCTTCACCTTAACTACAATCTCCCTTCTTTTCCTAACAGCACACCCCTGCTGGGGCTACTGGTTATCACTTGAAATCACTTACCAAGAGGTTCAAGATTCAAACCTTGGTTATGCATCTTTTTGGTTCTATTTCCTTTTTATTTTTGAAAAATCTACATAAATTCTATTTTAATCATGGAAAAATTCATAAAATTGCTAGGTATCCTATGGGTGTTACAAAGATTAGGTAGATCATTTACATGGAACAATCCTTACAAAGAAACCAAAACTCCTAGTACATTCCCTTTATCGTCACCCTTATTTTTGTTTCTTATTCTTTCATTTCTTGTTTGCATTTTATAGTCATACTTAGCTTTTGAAAACCAATTGAATAGTTGTTTGGCTAATTCGCATTGATACATCTTTAGTGCATATTCCAGTCCCTGTGGATACGATATCTTTTATTATTATTTACGACATTTCCGTACACTTGCGAAATATCAACAAGTTTTTGGTGCCGATGTCGGGGACTGCGCTATAACATTAGAGATTGTCAATTGAGTTAGACTAAACATGACTTACTTTTCTTTTCATTAGCATAGTTGTAACTAATCTTTAGAATTCTGTTTTTATAATTTTTTCTTGTATAACTTTCTACTTCTTGTCAATTCTTTTTGTTGCAATTCTAATTCTGCATTTTTTATTTCTAACATTCTAGTCTAACTTTTTTCTGTTTCTCTTTTGATTTAGATTCTTTCTTCTTTTTTTTTTTAAACATATCTTGCAATATTGTTCTTGTGTATGTGAAGATCAAACGTCGTAAAGGCCTCAAGAATAACAAGAACTTATAAGCACATTAGTTGATTAGCATATGAATTATTCTAGATATTTTTCTTTTTCCTTTTGTCTTTTCTTTCTTGTTTTCATTATTCACTTTCTTGCTTAAAATTTAAATTCTGCATTTTCTTTCTTGCTTTCCATATTGCATTTTATTACTTGTCTTTGCTTCTTTTTATAATTTTTTTCCTTGAATATCCATGAGCACTAACATGTCAAGCAGGCCCATGAGAAATTTTTCTACACCGTTTTTCTGCAAGATTTTTATCTCCCATTGTGCAACCTCAAATTGAAGCAGAAAGTTTCTGTCACGCCCCTAGAGGAGTCTCTACCATACAAAAATATGGCAGTATCTCCCCTGTACCGGTGACAATCTGAAGCATAAATACATACAAAATATACATCAACCACATGCAGCTGTACACAACCACGCAGTTTATATTCAGCCCACTCGGCTGGAATATAATAAAGCACAACCACACAGTTATATATATATACAATGAACAGCCCACTCGATGCATTAAAAATCAACACAGTGGAAAAACGATAACGGAAAGCCCAATACAACACAAATTAACACACTGCTAGCCGGCTAGGCTTTATACAACAACCACAACAACACATCAAATACAACAAATACAAAATACAAATAAAATATATACAAAAGCCGAAACAGTCTTCGAATGTGACATAGGACCCGGCAGACAGGATACTCCAAGCGACACACCAACCATCTACCTGCTACCTGAAAACATAAAGGTACAACTACGGTGGTGAGTATAGGTAACTCAGCGGGTAATAGACAGAATAGTGCATGGTCCATTAATAAACATGGAGATTAAAGTATACAGCCTCAGAGAATAAAGAACATGATCATATTAACATATCCAAGAAACATAACTACCAGTATCAGTCTATCTCACATAGTATAACGGTCATAACTAACATACCAAAAACTGCACATACTACAACTGACAAAATGATAAACATATACCCAATCTGGAAATGACACAGTACAAGGATTAGTAGACTCACCGAATCTGTAACAAACCCACTCATGACACTTGTGCAATATAAATACAACTGCATATACATGTAAAATAAATGACATGTATGCAAAATAACAACCATATGCAACAAACATATCTCAAACAAGTGCAACAACCACAATCACAAGCATCTATTATCTACTAGGCATGTATGCAAATATATCTCCAAAGATGCACCGCGCATCATATGCAAAAATGCGTATGCATGCTCTTATTGGGTTTTTCGGGCCGCGAAAATCGCTTTTTCGCATCGCGGAAACCCCGAAAGCCCCGCCACCGGATCCGTACGAAGAATAAAACTTCGAAAATATTACGAGTACGAGTTTACAAACTCTAGATCTACATTAGAGTATGAGTTTTACCCTTGATGCGTGCCTTTCGCGAATCCCGCTCGTCCAATGGTGCCGGATCTCAAGATTGTCAAAGTAGACAACCATCTAGAAGTATCCACACAAACACAAGAAGGAGATCACCAGACTAAAGTGTGCTAGCACCTTAGTAGGGTTCAGCAAGATGAGGAGAGGGAGAGAAGAATTGGAGTAAGGAAGAAGATGAGAGTTACACTTGCAAAATGAAAACTTATTCATGCAATTTATGTGGCCGGCCACATTAAGAGGTGTTGTAACCTCCATGGAATGTCAAGAGTCACAACTCTTGGTAACTCCCATGAGGTGGCATCCCACTTAAGCAACCATGATGCGTGGAACATCATCATTGTCCCACTCAATGCCAACACACCAATGAGGCGGCATAAAGTCAAGTCAACTTGACTCTTTATCTACCTCTCAAGTCAAGTCAAACTTGACATAATCTCTCTCATGGTTGATCTAATCCAACCATTTAATTCAAGCCAATTTAATATAATGAATCTAATTCATTTAATTAAATTGATTCAATGAGTCATAATCTAAATTAGACTCATTGAACATATGAATTAACTTGAGTCCAACTCAATTAGCCCAATTAGGATTACTCTTAATCCAATTTGATTCATCAAATGAATCTAATCCTCTTGGTTCATCATATGAACCTAATCTCCATCTAATTGTCCTTAGTGTGTGACCCTATAGGTTCTTGTAACGTTGGCAATGCCCCTAAACCCATTTAGGAGCATAAGTAATGAGCGGTATCTAGCAATACATCATTACTACCCAAGTTACAAGAATGTTGAGATGCAACATCACCTTGTGACTACTAATTGTGACTCCTCAAAATATATGACAAGTGTCCTTCTATCCAAGACATCTAGATTGATCAATGTGAGGCATAGACCGTGCCATCTTCTGACCAATTTAAATCTTGATCTCCAAGTAAACTCAATAAATCAAATGAGCACAATATCTCATATTGACTCATTTGGGCATGGCCATGCACTTCGTGGTCTCACTCTATCAAGAATATCGATGTCGCTCCCGTCATATAGGAGGGATAGATCCCATCTACATCACTCACATCCCTCTGCATAATTCGTTACATACCCAGTAATCGCCTTTATAGTCCACCCAGTTACGGGTGACGTTTGACGAAACCAAAGTACATAACTCCTTATGTAGGGACCCATGGTGACTTCAGGTTCAAGGACTAGTAGTCATACTAATAGCCACATGAGAAAGTATATGACACTCATATAACGGTTCCTGATACTTTCTTATGGTGGGCCATTCAGTATACATTCTCCAATGCATACCCATGTGCCAACTTGATATCTCTATATCCATGACTTATGAGATCAAGTCATCGAGTTGACCTACTTGCTAGTCTTATTGCATTAACATTGTCCCTGAATGTTAATACTCGACTAGGAATGATTAAGAGTAGTGTTCCCTATATAATCTGACTATCGGTTCAACTAACCGATTGATATAGGTGAGAACCTTCTACTCAAGGACGCTATTATACTTAGTTTATTTGGCACCAATACAAGTAAGTATAATAACGAAAAACTAATGCCTTTATTTTTATAAGAATATGATACAACAAGTCCATAATACAATCTTCAAATGATTGGTTCTAGGGCTCTAACTATCAATCTCCCACTAGCACTAGTGCCAATCAGTGTAGGCTCTAAGCCCCAATGACCTAGAGTGACCATCATACTTCCTCTGTGGCAAAGCCTTGGTCAAGGGATTTGCGATGTTAGCCTCTGTAGGTACTCTGCATATCTTCACATCTCCTCTTTCGATAATCTCTCGAATGAGATGGAACCGCCGTAGTATGTGTTTGGTCCGCTGGTGTGAGTGAGGTTCCTTCGCCTGTGCTATAGCTCCATTGTTGTCACAATAGAGCTTAATAAGGTCAGCGATACTGGGAACCACCCCATGTTCAGTGATGAACTTGCGAATCCAAACTGCCTCCTTTGCTGCCTCTGATGCAGCAATGTACTCGGCCTCTGTCGTAGAATCAGCTACTGTGTCCTGCTTCGAACTCTTTCCAGCTCACAACACCACCATTTATTCAAAAAACGAACCCTGACTGTGATCGATAATCATCCTGATCGGTCTGCAAGCTGGCATCACTGTAACCCTTTACAGCTAGCTCATCATTGCCTCCATATATCAAGAAATATTCTTTATTCCTTCTTAAGTACTTAAGAATATTCTTGACCGCTATCCAGTGACTTTCACCTGGATCTGACTGGTATCTGCTCATCATGCTCAAAGCAAACGAGACATCAGGTCGAGTACATAGCATGACGTACATGATAGATCCTATGGCTGAGGTATAAGGGATCTGATCCATGCGGTCTCTCTCCTCTCTAGAAGAGGGACCTTGAGTCTTCGAAAGACTCACGCCATGTGACATCGGCAGAAATCCCTTCTTGGAGTTCTGCATGGCAAACCGTAGGAGTACCTTGTCAATATATGTACTCTGACTTAGGTCAAGCAATCTCTTAGATCTATCTCTATAGATCTGTATCCCTAGAATGCGGGATGCCTCACCTAAGTCCTTCATTGAAAAGCAACTCCCTAGCCAGGTCT
The DNA here is from genome assembly GCF_018446385.1 of Zingiber officinale. Lineage (NCBI taxonomy): Eukaryota > Viridiplantae > Streptophyta > Magnoliopsida > Zingiberales > Zingiberaceae > Zingiber > Zingiber officinale. The sequence continues at coordinate 27,998 of NW_024589955.1, read as the reverse complement.
TGACAGACTGAAACAAAGGGATGTCCTTCCAAATGAGTGGTATATCATCCACATACAATATGAGGAAGACAACTATATCCCCTACAACCTTCTTGTAGACACAAGGCTCTTCATTCTTGATGAAACTAAACTGTTTGATTGCATCATTAAATCGAAGATTCCAACTCCAAGAAGCTTACTTTAGTCCATAATTGGACATATGCATCTTGCATACTCTGCTAGTATGCTGTGGATCTACAAAACCCTCAGGTTGTGTCATGTACACATCCTCGAGCAGGTTTCCATTCAGAAACACGGTTTTGACATCCATCTGCCATATCTCATAGTCATGGTATGCTGCAATAGCAAGCATGATCCGAATAGATTTAAACATCGCTACTGGAGAAAATGTTTCATCATAGTCAATACCATGAATCTGCTTGAAACCTTTAGCTACCAAGCAACCCTTATAGATAAGTCCATCCATGTTAGTCTTTCTCTTAAAGACCCACTTACACCCAATGGGTTTTACCCCTTCAGGTGGATCAACCAAAGTCCATACTTGGTTGGTGTACATAGATTCCATCTCGGATCTTATGGCCTCTAGCCATTTATCGAAATCTGGTCTCATCACAGCTTCCTGATAGGTGGTAGGCTCATCTTCTATGAGCACAACATCATCATGGTCAGACAAGAGAAATGAGTATCTCTCAGGTTGACGACGTACCCTATCAGACTTGCGAAGAGGTATGTCTACTTGAATTGGTTGTTGTTCCTCAACTCTTTGTGGAACAACATCATCCACAACACTTTGTGGTTCCAGTTCAACTTCCATCGAGCCTTCAGTGCTATGGTCCGCATCTTGAACTTCTTCAAGATCAAACGTGCTCCCACTAGTCTTTCTAGAAACAAAGTCCCTTTATAGAAAGACCCTAGTCTTTGCCACAACTACCTTGTGCTGACTGGGAATGTAGAAGTAATATCCCTTAGTTTCCTTGGGATATCCTATAAAGTAGCACTTGTTAGATTTGGGTCCCAATTTGTTTGAGACTTGACGTCTAACGTAAGCCTCACAACCCCAAATCCTCATGAATGACACATGGGCATCTCTCCCAGTCCATATCCCATATGGTGTCTTTATCACGACCTTGGATGGAACTCGGTTGAGTATAAAAGCTGCCGTGTTTAGAGCATAGCCCCAAAGGAATGTCGAAAGATCTGTGTGGCTCATCATAGATCTTACCATATCTAATAGGGTACGATTCCTCCTTTCGGATACACCATTCCACTGTGGTGTTCCAGGAGGAGTGAGTTGGGATAGAATCCCACACTCAGCTATATAGTCACGAAACTCATGGCCAAGGTATTCTCTACCTCGATCTGATCGAAGTATCTTAATACTCTTACCAAGCTGGTTTTGTACTCCATTCTTGAATTCTTTGAACTTTTCAAAGGATTTTGACTTATGTGTCATCAAGTACACATAACCATATCTACTGAAGTTATCAGTAAATGTAATGAAGTACCTATAACCGCCTCTAGCAGCGACATTGAAAGGGCCACATATATCACTATGTATGAGTCCTCACAAATCAGTCGCTCTTTCGCTGTGCCCACTAAAGGGAGTCTTCATCATCTTGCCTAGTAGGCATGACTCGCACGTCTCATAAGATTCAAAATCAAATGAGTCCAGCAAACCATCCTTATGGAGTTGGGATAAGCTCTTGTCATTTATATGACCTAAGCGACAGTGCCAAAGATAGATTTGGTTCAAGTCATTTGACTTGAACCTCTTGGTATTTATGTTATAGATAGAGCTTTCATGATCTAGAATGTAGAGTCTGTTCATTAGAGGTGCACTACAATAGAACATATCTTTCAAATAAACAGAACAACATTTGTCCTTTATAACAAAAGAGAAACCTTTCTTGTCCAAACAAGAAACTAAAATTATGTTCTTAGTTAATGCAGGCACATAACAACAATCATCCAACTCTAATACAAGCCCAGAGGGCAGAGATAGAAAATAAGTCCCTAAGCAACAGCAGCAACCCGTGCTCCATTGCCTAAATGTAGGTCCACCTCGTCTTTCGCCAATGCCCTGCTATTTCTCAGTGCCTGCACATTAGTACAAATGTGAGAAGCACATCCGGTATCTAAAACCCATGATGAAGAAATAGATAGATTGACTTCTATAACATATATACCTGAAGTGCAAGTCTCACTTCGCTTCTTCTTAAGATATTCCAGGTACTCCTTGCAGTTCCTATTCCAGTGCCCGGTCTGACCGCAGTGGAAGCAGGTAGCATCCTTGGCGACCCCTCCTTTAGGCTTCAGTGCCTTGCCTTTGCCCTTGGCTTGGGACTTTCCTTTACCTTTGGGCTTGCCCTTGCCCTTGTGTTTCTGAACCATTAGAACAGAGTGGGTCTTTGCCTTCTTAAGGTTCAGCTCAGCAGTTCTTAACATGATAAGCAGCTCGGGCAGTGGCTTGTCAATTTCGTTCATATTGTAGTTTAGAATAAACTGACTATAGCTATCCGACAATGATTGCAAGATCAGGTCAGTGGCCATCACTTGGCCAACCGGGAATCCCAACCTCTGTAGGTTTTTTATGTACCCAATCATTTTGAGTACATATGGGCCTACGGGAGCCCCATCTGACATCTTGCACTGAAATAATGCCCTTGAGATCTCAAATCTCTCATGCCTCGCTTGTTCTTGATACAGTTGACGAAGATGTTCAACCATATCATAAGCGCCCATCAACTCGTGTTGCTTCTGAAGCTCAGAGTTCATGGTCGCGAGCATTAGACAGGACACATCTAATGCGTCATCTTGATGCTTCTTGTATGCATCTTTGTCAGCTCGCGGGGCATTGGTAGGAGGAGCCTCCGGAATGGGCTGCTCCAGAACGTACAGTTTACGTTCCTGGGTGAGAACTATTCTCAAGTTTCTGTACCAGTCCAGGAAATTTGCTCTGTTGAGCTTGTCCTTCTCAAGAACAGAACGCAGGGAGAAAGTGTTCGTATTCGACGTTATAGTTATCTACAACAGAATAATGCATAAAATAAATATCATATTATTTTAAATCATTTAATTAGGCCTTTAACTAAATGATGCTCCCACTGAATTCTATAATTCATGTGGGACAAGATCCACATCATACTAACCCTTAAGTTAGTTTTGGCTAATACGCCCAAGATTTAGTATGATCAGTAGGTAACGATTTACCAAGTACATCTCTATGCAACTCTTGTTTATAGGATCATTATCCGCAGTTATATTAAAACTTGAGTTAGCTTTGGCTAATACGCCCAAGAATTAATATAAATGTGATTTATGTCCTATCTTTCCAACCATTGGAAGAATGCCTATAGTTGTACTCGATCCAACCGAGTTAACTAGGAATACTCAATCTAATTGAGTTTGTATTCGCCCATGCGTTGATAAGCGAAACCAAGATTGTTCCTCCGTACCCTACCAAGATAATATGTGTTGCTCTGCTTTGGCAGATTCAACAACACATGTGATCGAGGTAGTGATAGGTATCACGGCACGATAGGCATTAGAGTTGACGCGATTTAGATCTAATGAATCTAATGCGTTGATTCATCAAATGAATCTAATCCTCTTGGTTCATCATATGAACCTAATCTCCATCTAATTGTCCTTAGTGTATGACCCTATAGGTTCTTGTAACGTTGGCAATCCCCCTAAACCCATTTAGGAGCAAAAGTAATGAGCGGTATCTAGCAATACATCATTACTTCCCAAGTTACAAGAATGTTGAGATGCAACATCACCTTGTGACTACTAATTGTGACTCCTCACAATATATGACAAGTGTCCTTCTATCCAAGACATCTAGATTGATCAATGTGAGGCATAGATCGTGTCATCCTCTGAACAATCTAAATCTTGATCTCCAAGTAAACTCACTAAATCAAATAAGCTCAATATCTCATATTGACTCATTTGGGCATGGCCATGCACTTCGTGGTCTCACTCTATCAAGAATATCGATGTCGCTCCCATCATATAGGAGGGATAGATCCCATCTACATCACTCACATCCCTCTGCATAATTCATTACATACCCAGTAATCGCCTTTATAGTCCACCCAGTTACGGGTGACGTTTGACGAAACCAAAGTAAATAAGTCCTTATGTAGGGATCTATGGTGACTTCAGGTCTAAGGACTAGTAGTCATACTAATAGCCACATGAGAAAGTAAATGACACTCATATAACGATCCATGATACTTTCTCATGGCGGGCCATTTAGTATACATTCTCCAATGCATACCCATGTGTCAACTTGATATCTCTATATCCATGACTTGTGAGATCAAGTCATCGAGTTGACCTACATGCTAGTCTGATTGCATTAACATTGTCCCTGAATGTTAATACTCGACTAGGAATGATTAAGAGCAGTGTTCCCTATATCATCTCACTATCGGTTTAACTAACCGATTGATATAGGTGAGAACCTTCTACTCAAGGACGCTATTATACTTAGTTTATTTGACACCAATACAAGTAAGTATAATAACCAAAAACAAATGCCTTTATTTATATAATAATATGATACAACAAGTCCATAATACAATCATCAAATGATTGGCTCTATGACTCTAACTAACAGCTCCATGGTCACCACCGCCACCTCTCTAGACACCACGACCCCTGTATAGCCGAGAGGCTTGGGTCCGTGACAAACCGTACTAGCCTCTAGTACATGCACCGCTATAGGCGGCCGAAACGGACGGTTAGCTAAGTAGTTATCTAACTACATATCTAAGGGTCCCTGACCACTCACATCTCTATTCCTCTGACTACTATACCCTCAAGACTCACTACTCCAGAGTGGTCGAAGCTGACAAAACACTAAGCGGCTGAGTATGTGCGACAGGACTAGCTACCACTCTCCATCAGTGGTCGAATGGATAGCTATAAAAGACTGACAACCCTCTCAACTACAAGGGAGAATATAGTCGTCAATATGAAATGAATGATGAATATATATATCATGTTCATCATTCATTGCATATTGACGACTATTAATCATGATACAGACGCCGTCATCATCCATGCAAACTCTAACTCCACCTAAGTGCTCCATAACACGGGTATAATCGTCATGATACCTCCATATATTCCACCAAATATATGTATACAACTACACATGTATAGTCAACCAAAAATCTCCAATAACCCTACTAGACACACATACACAACCCCACATGTACATTGTCATTTTTTTTTCATATCATAATGTTAGTTAGAGCCCTAGTGCCAATCATTTGATGATTGTATGGACTCATTGTATCATATTCTTGTATATTAATAAAGGCATTTGTTTGGTTATTATACTTATTTGTATTAGTGCCAAATAGACTAAGTATAATAGCGTCCTTGAGTAGAAGGTTCATACCTATATCAATCGATTAGTTGAATCGATAGTGAGATGATATAGGGAACACTACTCTAAATCATTCCTAGTCGAGTATTAACATTCAGGGACAATGTTAATGCAATAAGAGTAGCATGTAGGTCAGTTCGATGACTTGATCTCATAAGTCATGGATATAGAGATATCAAGCTGACACATGGGTATACATTGGAGAATGTATACTGAATGACCCGCCATGAGAAAGTATCATGGATCGTTATATGAGTGTCATATACTTTCTCATGTGGCTATTAGTATGACTATTAGTCCTTAGACCTGAAGTCACCATGGATCCCTACATAAGGAGTTATGTACTTTGGTTTCGTCAAACGTCACCCGTAACAAGGTGGACTATAAAGGCGATTATATAGAGGGATGTGAGTGATGTAGATGGGATCTATCCCTCCCATATGACGGGAGCGACATCGGTATTCTTGATAGAGTGAGAGCACTAAGTGCATGGCCATGCCCAAATGAGTCAACATTAGATGTTGAGCTCATTTGATCGAGTGAGTCTACTTGGAGTTCAAGATTTAGATTGATTAGAGGATGACACGGTCTATGCCTCATATTGATCAATCTAGATGTCTAGGATAGAAGGACAATGTCACATATTGTGAGGAGTCACAATTAGTAGTCACAAGGTGATGTCGGATCTCGACATTCTTGTAACTTGGGTAGTAATGATGTGCTGGTAGATACCGCTCATTACTTATGCTCCTAAATGGGTTTAGGGCATTGCCAATGTTACAAGAACCTATAGGGTCACACACTTAGGACAATTAAATGGAGATTAGGTTTATATGATGAACGAAGAGGATTAGATTCATTTGATGAATCAAATTGGATTAAGAGTAATCCTAATTGGGCTAACTTGAGTTTGACTCAAGTTGATTCATGTGTTCAATGAGTCTAATTTAGTTTTTGGCTCATTGAATCAATTTAATTATATGAATTAGATTCATTATATTAAGTGGGCTTGAATCAAATGGTTGGATTCGATCAACCATGGAAGTGATTTGGTCAATTTTGACTTGACTTGAGAGGAAGATTAAAAGTCAAGTTTGACTTGACTTTATGCCACCTCATTGGTGAGTTGGCATTGAAGTGGACCAATGATGTTACTCCACATCATCATGGGTGCCACCTCATGGAAGTTACAAAGCCTTTTTCTTAATAACTTCACATTAATTGCATTTAATGGGTAGTTACACAAAGGAGAAGTGGCCGGCCACTTTTGAAGGTGAATTGAATTTTTCCATTCATTCATTCAAGTGTATTTTTCTTCCTTCTTCCTCAAGCTCTCCATCTCCCTCTCCTCTTTGCTTGGCCGAATCTCACTAAGGTGCTAGCACACCTTTGTGTGAGGTTTTTCTCCACCTACGTGTCCGTGTGGATACTTCTAGAGGACCGACACTTGACGGTCTAGAGATCCGGCAACACTTTGGACGAGCGGGATAAGCAAAAGGCACGCAACAAGGGTAAAGTTCTTAACATGTAGATCTAGGAGTAGATCTAAAAGGTTTTTCAAACTCGTACTCATAATTTTCATTCGGTTTTCCTTGCACGGATCCGTTGGCCTTGGGTGATTCGGGGTTTCCGCGGCATGAAAAGCGGTTTTCGCGGCCCGAAGAACCCAACACGAAAACCGTATTTTTCGCATCACGGAAACTCCGAATCACCCATGCCACTGGATCTCGTGCGAAGAAAACTTTCAAAAATACGAGTACGAGTTTAAATCTTCAATCTACAGTAGATCTACAAAGGACGAAAACATTTTTATACCTTTGAAGCGTGCCTTTCGCATATCCCGCTCGTCCAAAATGCCGGATCTCTAAACCGTCAAGTGTACGGTCCTCCAGAAGTATCGACACAGACAACTTAGGTGGAGAAGACCTAAACAAAGGTGTGCTAGCACCTTGATAGGTCACGGCAAGAAGAGGAGAGGTAGAGAGCAAGAAGAACTCAAGGAAGAAGAAGGAATCAATATGCCTTGAATGAAAAATCAATTTCATTCACAATGATAAGTGGCCGGCCACATATCCAAGGTGTAACCCCCATTCTCATTAAATGTAGCCATTAAAGAGAATGGAGTTGTAACTCCCATGTGGTGGCACACTTTGATGATGTGGCACATCATCATTAGTCCACATCTTGCCATCTCACTAATGATGTGGCAATTAGTCAAGTCAAACTTGACTCTTCCTCTTCCTCTCAAGTCAAGTCAAACTTGACCAAATCTCTTCCATGGTTGATCGAATCCAACCATTTGATTCAAGCCAACTTAATATAATGAATCTAATTCATTTAACTAAATTGATTCAATGAGTCATAATCTAAATTTGACTCATTGAACACATGAATCAACTTGAGTCCAACTTAAGTTAGCTCAATTAGGATAACTCTTAATCCAATTTGATTCATCAAATGAATCTAATCCTCTTGGTTCGTCATATGATCCTAATCTCCATCTAATTTCCTTAGTGTGTGACCCTATAGGTTCTTGTAACGTTGGCAATGCCCTAAACTCATTTAGGAGCATAAGTAATGAGCGGTATCTAGCAACACATCATTACTACCCAAGTTACAAAAATTTTGAGATCCAACATCATATTGTGACTACTAATTGTGACTCCTCACAATATATGACAAGTGTCCTTCTATCCTAGACATCTAGATTGATCAATGTGAGGCATAGATCGTGTCATCCTCTGATCAATCTAAATCTTGAACTCCAAGTAGACTCACTAAATCAAATGAGCTCAATATCCTATATTGACTCATTTGGGCATGGCCATGCACTTCATGGTCTCACTCTATCAAGAATACCGATGTCTCTCCCGTCATATAGGAGGGATAGATCCCATCTACATCACTCACATCCCTCCGCATAATTTGTTATATACCTAGTAATCGCCATTATAGTCCACCCAGTTACGGGTGACGTTTGACGAAACCAAAGTACATAACTCCTTATGTAGGGATCTATGGTGACTTCAGGTCTAAGGACTAGTAGTCATACTAATAGCCACATGAGAAAGTATATGACACTCATATAACGATCCATGATACTTTCTCATGGCAGGTCATTCAGTATACATTCTCCAATGTATACCCATGTGTCAACTTGATATCTCTATATTCATGACTTGTGAGATCAAGTCATTGAGTTGACCTACATGCTAGTCTTATTGCATTAACATTTTCCCTGAATGTCAATACTCAACTAGGAATGATTAAGAGTAGTGTTCCCTATGTCATCTCACTATCGATTCAACCAATCGATTGATATAGGTAAGAACCTTCTACTCAAGGACGTTATTATACTTAGTTTATTTGGCACCAATACAAGTAAGTATAATAACCAAATGCCTTAATTTATATAGAATATGATACAATAAGTCCAAAATACAATCATCAAATGATTGGCTCTAGGGCTTTAGCTAACACTGAAGTCACCATAGATCCCTACATAAGGAGTTATTTACTTTGGTTTCGTCAAACGTCACCAGTAACTGGGTAGACTATAAAGGCGATTACTGGGTATATAACAAATTATGCTGAGGGATGTGAGTGATGTAGATGGGATCTATCTCTCCTATTTGACGGGAGAGACATCGGTATTCTTGATAGAGTGAGACCACGAAGTACATGGCCATGCCCAAATGAGTCAATATAGGATATTGAGCTCATTTGATTTAGTGAGTCTACTTGGAGTTAAAGATTTAGATTGGTCAGAGGATGACACGGTCTATGCCTCACATTAACCAATCTAGATGTCTAGGATAGAAGGACACTTGTCATATATTGTGAGGAGTCACAATTAGTAGTCACAAGGTGATGTTGGATCTCAACATTCTTGTAACTTGGGTAGTAATGATGTGTTGCTAGATACCGCTCATTACTTATGCTCCTAAATGAGTTTAGGGCATTGCCAACGTTACAAGAACCTATAGGGTCACACACTAAGGACAATTAGATAGAGATTAGGTTCATATGATGAACCAAGAGGATTAGATTCATTTGATGAATCAAATTGGATTAAGAGTAATCCTAATTGGGCTAACTTGAGTTGGACTCAAGTTGATTCATGTGTTCAATGAGTCTAATTTAGATTATGACAAATTGAATCAATTTAGTTAAATGAATTAGATTCATTATATTATGTTGGCTTGAATCAAATGGTTGGATTCGATCAACCATGGAAATGATTTGGTCAAGTTTGACTTGACTTGAGAGGAAGAGGAAGAGTCATGTTTGACTTGACTAATTGCCACATCATTAGTGAGATGGCAAGATGTGGACTAATGATGATGTGCCACATCGTCAAAGTGTGCCACCACATGGGAGTTACAACTCCATTCTCTTTAATGGCTACATTTAATGAGAATGGGGGTTACACCTTGGAGATGTGGCCGGCCACTTATCATTGTGAATGAAATTGATTTTTCATTCAAGGCATATTGATTCCTTCTTCTTCCTTGAGTTCTTGCTCTCTCCCTCTCCTCTTCTTGCCGTGACCTATCAAGGTGCTAGCACACCTTTGTTTAGGTCTTCTCCACCTAGGTTGGCCGTGTGGATACTTCTAGAGGACCGTACGCTTGACGGTCTAGAGATCCATCATTTTGGACGAGCGGGATACGCGAAAGGCACGCTTCAAAGGTATAAAAATATTTTCTTCCTTTGTAGATCTACTGTAGATTGAAGCTTTAAACTCGTACTCATATTTTCGAAAGTTTTCTTCGCATGAGATCCAGTGGCATGGGTGATTCGGGGATTCCGCGACGCGAAAAATGCGGTTTTCGCAGCCCGAAAAACCCAACAGTGGTGTCAAAGCCACGTGTGAAGCGAGTACTAGTTTCAATTAGTATTTTTGTGAAAAATATGCATACTGTAACATTCTATGAATTTCCTAATTTTTATGATTTTATGGGTATTTTTCTCGTAGAAGCGAAACACAAGTGTTTCGGCACTTGTAGGCTTCGACTACCAAGAAGAATTTTCCAAAACGGTAATGTTTCGACCCAAAATATTTTGGGACAGCGGGCTAAGGAACTCTTGGATCGCTTAGGAGCAACTCATGATGGTTAGATCGCGGGTAGGGGTACTGCCCCTAACCCCGCAAGGGGATTTGCTCCGCGATTGCGCACGAAATCGCTAATCGGGATCGCCAGGAAAAATTTACTCATAAAATCTGTAAAATTATGATAAATTACAGAAAATTATGAAAAATATATAATTTTGAATTATATATTATTTTTTTGATAGTCATGGCCAAAGACCCAATTCGATTGGACAATTATGTTGTAATTCATAATACGGCCTGCATGCCGTTATGTGATGTGTGTGCTGTATTTATCTTATTTTTATTTATTTTATTTTTCGCGACCTGCGCGTCGTGCCTTCCTTTTATTCTGGTTGTAAATTAGATTTAGACTCGAATGTAACTCGAGTTTCAAAATTGTAATGTAAATTTTGAAGCGGTGGAAGGTCCACACGAGACGGAGTTACGAGGAGGGCGCGAGCAACACAAGGTGGTCAAAGGAAGAAGCTTGAGAAGCTGTTGACCTTAGGTTGACCATCTGATCTTTTCATTGGCTTGAGAAGATCGTAGTAGGGCCATGACACAATCACAAAATAATTTAATTAATTGCTTATATGTATGTGATGCATGCTAGTTAATTAAGTAATTAATTAGTGCCTAGAGATTAGATTTGATCTAAATCGTGCACATGATGCACCCTTCGATTAGATTAGATCTATCGAGTATATGATACGCATCATCGTTTAGATTAAATCTAAAACGCGTCAACTCGTAATGCCTACCATTCCGTGATACCTACCACTACCTCGATCGCATGCTGTTGTTGAATTTGCCAAAGCAGAGCAACACATACTATCTTGGTAGGGTACGGAGGGACAATCTTGGTCCCGCCTATCAATGAATGGGTGAATACAAACTCAATTAGATTGAGTATTCCTAGTTTACTCGGTTGGATCGAGTACAACTATAGGCATTCTTCCAATGGTTGGAAAGGTAGGACAAAATCACGTTTATATTAATTCTCGGGCGTATTAGCCAAAGCTAACTCGAGTTTTAATATAAATACGGATTTTATCCTATAAACAAGAGTTGCATAGAGATGTAATTGGTAATCGTTACTTACCGATCATACTAAGTCTTGGACGTATTAGCCAAAGCTAACTCAAGGGTTAGTATGATGTGGATCTTGTCCAACATGAATTATAGAATTCAGTGGGAGCATCATTTAGTTAAAGGCCTAATTAAATGATTAAGAATATGATACTTATTTCTACATTTATTTCTGTTGTAGAATTGTCATGACGTCGAACACGAACACCTTCTCCCTGTGATCTGTCCTCGAGAAGGACAAGCTCAACGGAGCAAACTTCCTGGACTGGTACAGGAACCTGAGAATATTTCTCACCCAAGAACGTAAACTGTACGTTCTGGAGCAGCCCATTCCGGAGGCTCCTCCTGCCAATGCCCCGCGAGCTAACAAAGATGCTTACAAGAAGCATCAAGATAATGCATTAGATGTGTCCTGTCTAATGCTCGTGACCATGAACTCTGAGCTTCAGAAGCAACACGAGTTAATGGGCGCTTACGATATGGTTGAACATTTTCGTCAGCTGTATCAAGGACAAGCGAGGCATGAGAGATTTGAGATCTCAAGGGCACTGTTTCAGAGCAAGATGCCAGATGGGGCTCCAGTAGGCCAATATGCACTCAAAATGATTGGGTACATAGAGAACCTACAAATGTTGGGGTTCCCTCTTGGCCAAGAGCTGGCTACTGACCTGATCTTGCAATCCTTTCCGGATAGCTACAGTCAATTCGTTCTAAACTACAATATGAACGAGATTGACAAGTCACTGCCCGAGCTGCTTAGCATGTTAAGAACTGCTGAGCTGAACCTTAAGAAGGCAAAGCCCCACTCTGTTCTGATGGTTCAGAAACACAAGGGCAAGGGCAAGCCCAAAGGCAAGGGAAAGTCCCAAGCCAAGGGCAAAGGCAAGGCACTGAAGCCTAAAGGAGGGGTCGCCAAGGATGCTACCTGCTTCCACTGTGGTCAGACCGGGCACTGGAAGAGGAACTGCAAGGTATACTTGGAGGATCTTAAGAAGAAGCGAAGTGAGACTTCCACTTCAGGTATATATGTTATAGAAGTCAATCTATCTATTTCTACATCATGGGTATTAGATACTGGATGTGCTTCTCACATTTGTACTGATGTGCAGGCGCTGAGAAATAGCAGGGCATTGACAAAGGGCGAGGTGGACCTACGAGTAGGCAATGGAGCACGGGTTGCTGCTGTTGCTGTAGGGACTTACTTTCTATCTCTGCCCTCTGGGCTTGTACTAGAGTTAGTAGATTGTTGTCATGTGCCTGCATTAACTAAGAACATTATATCAGTTTCTTGTTTGGACAAGAAAGGTTTCCCGTTTACTATAAAGAACAAATGTTGTTCCCTCTGTTTGAACGATATGTTCTATTGTAGTGCACCTCTGATAAACGGACTCTATATTCTAGACCTTGAGAGACCTATCTATAACGTAAATACCAAGAGGGTCAAGTCAAATGACATGAACAAAACCTACCTTTGGCACTGTCGCTTTGGTCATATAAATGACAAGCGCTTATCCCAGCTCCATAAGGATGGTTTGCTGGACTCATTTGATTTAGAATCATATGAGATATGCGAGTCATACCTACGAGGTAAGATGACCAAGACTCCCTTTAGTGGGCATAGCGAGAGAGCAACTGATTTGTTAGGACTCATACATAGTGATGTATGTGGCCCTTTCAATGTTGCTGCTAGAGGCGGTTATAGATACTTCATCACATTTACTGATGACTTCAGTAGATATGGTTATGTGTACTTGATGACACATAAGTCTGAATCCTTTGAAAAGTTCAAAGAATTCAAGAATGAAGTACAGAACCAGCTTGGCAAGAGTATTAATATACTTCGATCCGATCGAGGTGGAGAATATCTTAGCCATGAGTTCCGTGACTATCTAGCTGAGTGTGGGATTCTATCCCAACTCACTCCTCTGGGAAAACCACAGTGGAATGGTGTATCCGAAAGGAGGAATCGTACCCTATTAGATATGGTACGGTCTATGATGAGTCACACAGATCTTCCGACATACCTTTGGGGCTATGCTCTAGACACGGCAGTTTTTATACTCAACCGAGTTCCATCCAAGGTCGTGATAAAGACACCATATAGGATATGGACTGGGAGAGATGCCCAGGTGTCTTTCATGAGGATTTGGGGTTGTGAGGCTTACGTTCGACGTCAAGTATCAGACAAATTAGGACCCAAATCCGACAAGTGCTACTTTATTGGATATCCCAAGGAAACTAAGGGATATTACTTTTACATTCCCAGTCAGCACAAGGTAGTTGTGGCAAAGACTGGGGTCTTTCTAGAACGGGACATTTTTTTCTAGAAAGACTAGTGGGAGCACGTTCGATCTTGAAGAAGTTCAAGATACGAACAATAGCACTTACGCCTCGATGGAAATTGAACTGGAACCACAAAGTGTTGTAGAAGATGTTGTTTCACAAGGAGTTGAGGAACAACAACCGGTTCAAGTAGACATACCTCTTCGTAGGTCTGATAGGGTATGTCGTCAGCCTGAGAGATACTCATTTCTCTTGTCTGACCATGATGACATTGTGCTCATAGAGGATGAGCCTACCACCTATCAGGAAGCTGTGATGAGACCAGATTCCGAGAAATGGCTAGAGGCCATGAGATCCGAGATGGAATCCATGTACACCAACCAAGTATGGACTTTGGTTGATCCACCTGAAGGGGTAAAACCCATTGGGTGCAAGTGGGTCTTTAAGAGAAAGACTGACATGGATGGACTTATCTATAAGGGTCGCTTGGTAGCTAAAGGTTTCAAGCAGATTCATGGTATTGACTATGATGAAACCTTTTCTCCAGTAGCGATGTTTAAGTCCATTCGGATCATGCTTGCTATTGCAGCTTACCACGATTACGAGATCTGGCAGATGGACGTCAAAACTGCGTTTCTGAATGGAAACCTACTCGAGGATGTGTACATGACACAACCTGAGGGTTTTGTAGATCCACAGCATACTAGCAGAGTATGCAAGCTGCATAGGTCCATTTATGGACTAAAGCAAGCTTCTTGAAGCTGGAATCTTCGATTCGATGATGCAATCAAATAGTTTAGTTTCATCAAGAACGAAGATGAACCTTGTGTCTAGAAGAAGGTTGTAGAGAACACAGTTGTCTTCCTCATATTGTATGTGGATGACATACTGCTCATTGGGAAGGAACTCCCTATGCTTCAGTCTGTCAAGACCTGACTAGGGAGTTGCATCTCAATGAAGGACTTAGGTGATGTATCCCGTATTCTAGGGATACAGATCTATAGAGATAGATCTAAGAGATTGCTTGGCCTAAGTCAGAGTACATATATTGACAAGGTACTCCTTCGGTTTGCCATGCAGAACTCCAAGAAGGGATTTCTGCCGATGTCACATGGCGTGAGTCTTTCGAAGACTCAAGGTTCCTCTTCTAAAGAGGAGAGAGACCACATGGATCAGATCCCTTATGGATCAGCCATAGGATCGATCATGTACGCCATGCTATGTACTCGACCTGATGTCTCGTATGCTTTGAGCATGACGAGCAGATACCAGTCAGATCCAGGTGAAAGTCATTGGATAGCGGTCAAGAATATTCTTAAGTACTTAAGAAGGACTAAAGAATTTTCTTGATATATGGAGGCAATGATGAGCTAGCTGTAAAGGGATACAGTGATGCTTGCTTCCAGACCGACCAGGATGACTATAGATCGCAGTCGGGGTTCGTATTTTGCATTAATGGTGGTGTTGTGAGCTGGAAGAGTTCGAAGCAGGACACAGTAGCTGATTCTACGACAAAGGCCGAGTATATTGCTGCATCAGAGGCAGCAAATGAGGCAGTTTGGATTCGCAAGTTCATCACTGAACTTGGGGTGGTTCCTAACATTGCTGACTCTTTTGAGCTCTATTGTGACAAAAATGGAGCTATAGCACAGGCGAAGGAACCTCGCTCACACCAGCGGACCAACCACATACTACGGCGCTTCCATCTCATTCGAGAGATCATCGAGAGAGGAGATGTGAAGATTTGCAGAGTACCTACAAAGGCTAACATCGCAGATCCCTTGACCAAGGCTTTGGCACAGAAGAAACATGATGGTGACACTAGGTCATTTGGGCTTAGAGCCTACACTGATTGGCACTAGTGCTAGTGGGAGATTGTTAGCTAGAGCCCTAGAGTCAATCATTTGATGATTGTATTTTGGACTTATTGTATCATATTCTTTATAAATAAAGGCATTTGGATTTTGGTTATTATACTTACTTGTATTGGTGCCAAATAAACTAAGTATAATAATGTCCTTGAGTAGACGGTTCTCACCTATATCAATTGGTTAGTTGAACTGATAGTGAGATGATATAGGGAACACTACTCTTAATCATTCCTAGTCGAGTATTAACATTCAGGGATAATGTTAATGCAATAAGACTAGCATGTAGGTCAACTCGATGACTTGATCTCACAAGTCATGGATATAGAGATATCAAGTTGACACATGGGTATTCATTAGAGAATGTATACTAAATGACCCGCCATGAGAAAGTATCATGGATCATTATATGAGTGTCATATACTTTCTCATGTGGCTATTAGTATGACTACTAGTCCTTAGACCTGAAGTCACCATAGATCCCTACATAAGAAGTTATGTACTTTGGTTTCGTCAAACGTCACCCGTAACTGGGTGGACTATAATGGCGATTACTAGGTATATAACAAATTATGCAGAGGTATGTGAGTGATGTAGATGGGATCTATCCCTCCTATATGACGGGAGAGATATCGGTATTCTTGATAGAGTGAGACCACGAAGTGCATGGCCATGCCCAAATGAGTCAATATAGGATATTGAGCTCATTTGATTTAGTGAGTCTACTTGGAGTTCAAGATTTAGATTGGTCAGAGGATGACACGGTCTATGCCTCACATTGACCAATCTAGATGTCTAGGATAGAAGGACACTTGTCATATATTGTGAGGAGTCACAATTAGTAGTCACAATGTGATGTTGGATCTCAACATTCTTGTAACTTGGGTAGTAATGATGTGTTGCTAGATACCGCTCATTACTTATGCTCCTAAATGAGTTTAGGGCATTGCCAACGTTACAAGAACCTATAGGGTCACACACTAAGGAAATTAGATGGAGATTAGGTTCATATGATGAACCAAGAGGATTAGATTCATTTGATGAATCAAATTGGATTAAGAGTAATCCTAATTGGGCTAACTTGAGTTGGACTCAAGTTGATTCATGTGTTCAATGAGTCTAATTTAGATTATGACTCATTGAATCAATTTAGTTAAATGAATTAGATTCATTATATTAAGTTGGCTTGAATCAAATGGTTGGATTCGATCAACCATGGAAGAGATTTGGTCAAGTTTGACTTGACTTGAGAGGAAGAGGAAGAGTCAAGTTTGACTTGACTAATTGCCGCATCATTAGTGAGATGGCAAGATGTGGACTAATGATGATGTGCCACATCTTCAAAGTGTGCCACCACATGGGATTTACAACTCCATTCTCTTTAATGGCTACATTTAATGGGAATGGGGGTTACACCTTGGAGATGTGGCCGGCCACTTATCATTGTGAATGAAATTGATTTTTCATTCAAGGCATATTGATTCCTTCTTCTTTCTTGAGTTCTTCTTGCTCTCTACCTCTCCTCTTCTTGCCGTGACCTATCAAGGTGCTAGCACACCTTTGTTTAGGTCTTCTCCACCTAAGTTGTCTGTGTGGATACTTCTGGAGGACCGTACGCTTGACGGTCTAGAGATCCGGCATTTTGGACGAGCGGGATACGCGAAAGGCACGCTTCAAAGGTATAAAAATGTTTTTTTCCTTTGTAGATCTACTGTATATTGAAGCTTTAAACTCATACTAGTATTTTTGAAAGTTTTCTTCGCACGAGATCCAGTGGCATGGGTGATTCGGGGTTTCCGTGACGCGAAAAATACGGTTTTCGCGGCCTGAAAAATCCAACAATGACAAGCAGATACATGTGGGGTTGTGTATGTGTGTCTAGTAGGGTTATTGGAGATTTTTGGTTGACTATACATGTGTAGTTGTATACATATGTTTTGTGGAATATATGGAGGTATCATGACGATTATACCCGTGTTATGGAGCACTTAGGTGGAGTTAGAGTTTGCATGGATAATGACGGCGTCTATATCATGATTAATAGTCGTCAATATGCAATGAATGATGAACATGATATATATATTCATCATTCATTGCATATTGACGACTATAATCTCCCTTGTAGTTGAGAGGGTTGTCAGTCTTTTATAGCTATCCATTCGACCACTAATGGAGAGTGGTAGCTTGGAGTGGAGCTAGTCCTGTCGCACTTACTCAGCCTCTTATTGTTTTGTCAGCTTCGACCACTCTGGAGTAGTGAGTCTTGAGGGTATAGTAGTCAGAGGGATAGAGATGTGAGTGGTCAGGGACCCTTAGATATGTAGTTAGATAACTACTTAGCTGACCGTCCGCTTCGGCCCCTATAGCGGTGCATGTACTAGAGGCTAGTACGGTTTGTCACGGACCCAAGCCTCTCGGCTATACAGGGGTCGTGGTGTCTAGAGAGGTGGCGGGGGTGACCATGGAGCTGTTAGTTAGAGCTATAGAGTCAATCATTTGATGATTGTATTATGGACTTGTTGTATCATATTATTATATAAATAAAGACATTTGTTTTTGGTTATTATACTTACTTGTATTGGTGTCAAATAAACTAAGTATAATAGCGTCCTTGAGTAGAAGGTTCTCACCTATATCAATCGGTTAGTTAAACCGATAGTGAGATGATATAGGGAACACTGCTCTTAATCAATCCTAGTCGAGTATTAACATTCAGGAACAATGTTAATGCAATCAGACTAGCATGTAGGTCAACTCGATGACTTCATCTCACAAGTCATGGATATAGAGATATCAAGTTGACACATGGGTATGTATTGGAGAATGTATACTAAATGGCCCGCCATGAGAAAGTATCATGGATCGTTATATGAGTGTCATATACTTTCTCATGTGGCTATTAGTATGACTACTAGTCCTTAGACCTGAAGTCACCATGGATCCCTACATAAGGACTTATTTACTTTGGTTTCGTCAAACGTCACCCGTAACTGGGTGGACTATAAAGGCGATTACTGGGTATGTAATGAATTACGCAGAGGGATGTGAGTGATGTAGATGGGATCTATCCCTCCTATATGATGGGAGCGACATCGATATTCTTGATAGAGTGAGACCACGAAGTGCATGACCATGCCCAAATGAGTCAATATGAGATATTAAGCTTATTTGATTTAGTGAGTCTACTTGGAGATCAAGATTTAGATTGGTCAGAGGATGACATGGTCTATGCCTCACATTGATCAATCTAGATGTCTTGGATAGAAGGACACTTGTCATATATTGTGAGGAGTCACAACTAGTAGTCACAAGGTGATGTTGCATCTCAACATTCTTGTAACTTGGGTAGTAATGATGTATTGCTAGATACCGCTCATTACTTATGCTCCTAAATGGGTTTAGGGGGATTGCCAATGTTACAAGAACCTATAGGTTCATATGATGGAGATTTTCTAGTAGATTAGATCTATCGCGTATTTGATGCACATCAACGATTAGATTAGATCTAAATCGCGTCAACTCTAATGCCTATCGTGCCGTGATACCTATCACTACCTCGATCACATGTGTTGTTGAATCTGCCAAAGCAGAGCAACACATATTATCTTGGTAGGGTACGGAGGGACAATCTTGGTTTCGCTTATCAACGCATGGGCGAATACAAACTCAATTAGATTGAGTATTCCTAGTTAACTCGGTTAGATCGAGTACAACTATAGGCATTCTTCCAATGGTTGGAAAGATAGGACATAAATCACATTTATATTAATTCTTGGGCGTATTAGCCAAAGCTAACTCAAGTTTTAATATAACTGCGGATAATGATCCTATAAACAAGAGTTGCATAGAGATGTACTTGTTAAATCGTTACCTACCGATCATACTAAATCTTGGGCATATTAGCCAAAGCTAACTTAAGGGTTTGTATGATGTGGATCTTGTACCACATGAATTATAGAATTCAGTGGGAGCATCATTTAGTTAAAGGCCTAATTAAATGATTTAAAAGAATATATGATATTTATTTTATGCATTTTTCTATTGTAGATAACTATAACGTCGAATACGAACACTTTCTCCCTGCGTTCTGTTCTTGAGAAGGACAAGCTCAACGGAGCAAATTTCCTGGACTGGTACAGGAACTTGAGAATAGTTCTCACCCAGGAACGTAAACTGTACGTTCTGGAGCAGCCCATTCCGGAGGCTCCTCCTACCAATGCCCCGCGAGCTGACAAAGATGCTTATAAGAAGCATCAAGATGACGCTTAGATGTGTCCTGTCTAATGCTCGCGACCATGAACTCTGAGCTTCAGAAGCAACACGAGTTGATGGGCGCTTATGATATGGTTGAACATCTTCGTCAACTGTATCAAGAACAAGCGAGGCATGAGAGATTTGAGATCTCAAGGGCATTATTTCAGTGCAAGATGTCAGATGGGGCTCCCGTAGGCCCATATGTACTCAAAATGATTGGGTACATAAAAAACCTATAGAGGTTGGGATTCCCAGTTGGCCAAGTGCTGGCCACTGACCTGATCTTGCAATCATTGACGGATAGCTATAGTCAGTTTGTTCTAAACTACAATATGAACGAAATTGACAAGCCACTGCCCGAGCTGCTTATCATATTAAGAACTGCTGAGCTGAACCTTAAGAAGGCAAAGACCCACTCTGTTCTAATGGTTCAGAAACACAAGGGCAAGGGCAAGGGCAAGCCCAAAGGTAAAGGAAAGTCCCAAGCCAAGGGCAAAGGCAAGGCACTGAAGCCTAAAGGAGGGGTCGCCAAGGATGCTACCTGCTTCCACTGCGGTCAGACCGGGCACTGGAAGAGGAACTGCAAGGTGTACCTGGAATATCTTAAGAAGAAGCGAAGTGAGACTTGCACTTCAGGTATATATGTTATAGAAGTCAATCTATCTATTTCTTCATCATGGGTATTAGATATCGGATGTGCTTCTCACATTTGTACTAATGTGCAGGCACTGAGAAATAGCAGGGCATTGGCGAAAGACGAGGTGGGCCTACATTTAGGCAATGGAGCACGGGTTGCTGCTGTTGCTTAGGGACTTATTTTCTATCTCTGCCCTCTGGGCTTGTATTAAAGTTGGATGATTGTTGTTATGTGCCTACATTAACTAAGAACATAATTTCAGTTTCATGTTTGGACAAGAAAGGTTTCTCTTTTGTTATAAAGGACAAATGTTGTTCTGTTTATTTAAAAGATATGTTCTATTGTAGTGCACCTCTGATGAACAGACTCTACATTCTAGATCTTGAAAGCTCTATATATAACATAAATACCAAGAGGTTCAAGTCAAATGACTTGAACCAAATCTATCTTTGGCAGTGTCGCTTAGGTCATATAAATGAAAAGCGCTTATCCCAACTCCATAAGGATGGTTTGCTGGACTTATTTGATTTTGAATCTTATGAGACGTGCGAGTCATGCCTACTAGGCAAGATGACCAAGACTCCCTTTAGTGGGCACAGCGAAAGAGCGACTGATTTGTTAGGACTCATACATAGTGATATATGTGGCCCTTTCAATGTCGCTGCTAGAGGCGGTTATAGGTACTTCATTACATTTACTGATAACTACAGTAGATATGGTTATGTGTACTTGATGACACATAAGTCAAAATCCTTTGAAAAGTTCAAAGAATTCAATAATGAAGTACAAAACCAGCTTAGTAAGAGTATTAAGATACTTCGATCAGATCGAGGTGGAGAATACCTTAGCCATGAGTTTCGTGACTATATAGCTAAGTGTGGGATTCTATCCCAACTCACTCCTCCTGGAACACCACAGTGGAATGGTGTATCCGAAAGGAGGAATCGTACCCTATTAGATATGGTAAGATCTATGATGAGTCACACAGATCTTTCGACATTCCTTTGGGGCTATGCTCTAGACACGGCAGCTTTTATACTCAACCGAGTTCCATCCAAGGTCGTGATAAAGACACCATATGGGATATGGACTGGGAGAGATGCCCAGGTGTCATTCATGAGGATTTGGGGTTGTGAGGCTTACGTTAGACGTCAAGTCTCAAACAAATTAGGACCCAAATCTAACAAGTGCTACTTTATAGGATATCCCAAGGAAACTAAGGGATATTACTTCTACATTCCCAGTCAGCACAAGGTAGTTGTGGCAAAGACTAGGGTCTTTCTAGAAAGGGACTTTGTTTCTAGAAAGACTAGTGGGAGCACGTTCGATCTTGAAGAAGTTCAAGATGCGGACCATATCACTGAAGGCTCGATGGAAGTTGAACTGGAACCACAAAGTGTTGTGGATGATGTTTATCCACAAAGAGTTGAGGAACAACAACCAGTTCAAGTAGACATACCTCTTCGCAAGTCTGATAGGGTACGTCGTCAGCCTGAGAGATACTCATTTCTCTTGTCTGACCATGATGATGTTGTGCTCATAGAAGATGAGCCTACCACCTATCAGGAAGCTGTGATGAGACCAGATTTCGAGAAATGGCTAGAGGCCATAAGATCCGAGATGGAATCCATGTACACCAACCAAGTATGGACTTTGGTTGATCCACCTGAAGGGGTAAAACCCATTGGGTGTAGGTGGGTCTTTAAGAGAAAGACTGACATGGATGGACTTATCTATAAGGGTCGCTTGGTAGCTAAAGGTTTCAAGCAGATTCATGGTATTGACTATGATGAAATCTTTTCTCCAGTAGCGATGTTTAAGTCTATTCGGATCATGCTTGCTATTGCAGCATACCATGACTATGAGATATGGCAGATGGATGTCAAAATCGTGTTTCTGAATGGAAACCTGCTCGAGGATGTGTACATGACACAACCTGAGGGTTTTGTAGATCCACAGCATACTAGCAGAGTATGCAAGCTACATAGGTCCATTTATGGACTAAAGCAAGCTTCTTGGAGCAGGAATCTTCGATTTAATGATGCAATCAAACAGTTTGGTTTCATCAAGAATGAAGAGCCTTGTGTCTACAAGAAGGTTGTAGGGGATATAGTTGTCTTCCTCATATTGTATGTGGATGACATACCACTCATTGGGAAGGACATCCCTTTGTTTCAGTCTGTCAAGACCTGGCTAGGGAGTTGCTTTTCAATGAAGGACTTAGCTGAGGCATCCCGCATTCTAGGGATACAGATCTATAGAGATAGATCTAAGAGATTGCTTGACCTAAGTCAGAGTACATATATTGACAAGGTACTCCTACGGTTTGCCATGCAGAACTCCAAGAAGGGATTTCTGCCGATGTCACATGGCGTGAGTCTTTCGAAGACTCAAGGTCCCTCTTCTAGAGAGAAGAGAGACTGCATGGATCAGATCCCTTATACCTCAGCCATAGGATCTATCATGTACGCCATGCTATGTACTCGACCTGGTGTCTCGTTTGCTTTGAGCATGATGAGCAGATACCAGTCAGATCCAGGTGAAAGTCACTGGATAGCGGTCAAGAATATTCTTAAGTACTTAAGAAGGAATAAAGAATATTTCTTGATATATGGAGGCAATGATGAGCTAGCTGTAAAGGGTTACAGTGATGTCAGCTTCCAGACCGATCAGAATGATTATCGATCACAGTCAGGGTTCGTATTTTGCATAAATGGTGGTGCTGTGAGCTGGAAGAGTTCGAAGCAGGACACAGTAGCTGATTCTACGACAGAGGCCGAGTACATTGCTGCATCAGAGGCAGTAAAGGAGGCAGTTTTGATTCGCAAGTTCATCACTGAACATGGGGTGGTTCCCAGTATCGCTGACCTTATTGAGCTCTATTATGACAATAATGGAGCTATAGAACAGGCGAAGGAACCTCGCTCACACCAGCGGACCAAACACATACTATGGCGGTTCCATCTCATTCGAGAGATTATCGAAAGAGGAGATGTGAAGATATGCAGAGTACCTACAGAGGCTAACATCGCAGATCCCATGACCAAGGCTTTGCCACAGAGGAAGTATGATGGTCACTCTAGGTCATTGGGGCTTAGAGCCTACACTGATTAGCACTAGTGCTAGTGGGAGATTGATAGTTAGAGCCCTAGAACCAATCATTTGATGATTGTATTATGGACTTGTTGTATCATATTCTTATAAAAATAAAGGCATTTGTTTTTGGTTATTATACTTACTTGTATTGGTGCCAAATAAACTAAGTATAATAGCGTCCTTGAGTAGAAGGTTCTCACCTATATCAATTGGTTAGTTGAACCGATAGTCAGATGATATAGGGAACACTACTCTTAATCATTCCTAGTCAAGTATTAACATTCAGGGACAATGTTAATGCAATAAGACTAGCAAGTAGGTCAACTCGATGACTTGATCTCATAAGTCATGGATATAGAGATATCAAGTTGGCACATGGGTATGCATTGGAGAATGTATACTGAATGACCCACCATAACAAAGTATCATGGATCGTTATATGAGTGTCATATTTTCACATGTGGCTATTAGTATGACTACTAGTCCTTGAACCTGAAGTCACCATGGATCCCTACATAAGGAGTTATGTACTTTGGTTTCGTCAAACGTCACCCGTAACTGGGTGGACTATAATGGCGATTACTGGGTATGTAACGAATTGATGTAGATGGGATCTATCCCTCCTATATGACGGGAGCGACATCGATATTCTTGATAGAGTGAGACCACGAAGTGCATGGCCATGCCCAAATGAGTCAATATGAGATATTGAGCTCATTTGATTTATTGAGTCTACCTGGAGATCAAGATTTAGATTGGTCAGAAGATGACACGGTCTATGCCTCACATTGATCAATTTAGATGTCTTGGATAGAAGGACACTTGTCATATATTGTGAGGAGTCACAATTAGTAGTCACAAGGTCTTGCATCTCAACATTCTTGTAACTTGGGTAGTAATGATGTATTGCTAGATACCGCTCATTACTTATGCTTCTAAATGGGTTTAGGGGCATTGCCAACGTTACAAGAACCTATAGGGTCACACACTAAGGACAATTAGATGGAGATTAGGTTCATATGATGAACCAAGAGGATTAGATTCATTTGATGAATCAAATTGGATTAAGAGTAATCCTAATTAGGCTAATTGAGTTGGACTCAAGTTAATTCATATGTTCAATGAGTCTAATTTAGATTATGACTCATTGAATCAATTTAATTAAATAAATTAGATTCATTATATTAAATTGGCTTGAATTAAATGGTTCGATTAGATCAACCATGAGAGAGGTTATGTCAAGTTTGACTTGACTTGAGAGAAAGATAAAGAGTCAAGTTGACTTGACTTTATGCCACCTCATTGGTGAGTTGGCATTGAGTGGGACAATGATGATGCTCCACATCATGGGAGTTACCAAGAGTTCTGACTTTTGGCATTCCATGGAGGTTACAACACCTCTTAATGTGGCCGGCCACATAAATTGCATGAATAAGTTTTCATTTTGCAAGTGTAACTCTCATCTTCTTCCTTGCTCCAATTCTTCTCTCCCTCTCCTCATCTTGCCGAACCCTACTAAGGTGCTAGCACACTTTAGTCTGGTGATCTCCTTCTTGTGTTTGTGTGGATACTTCTAGAGGGTTGTCTACTTTGACAATCTTGAGATCCGACACCATTGGACGAGCGGGATTCGCGAAAGGCACGCATCAAGGGTAAAACTCATACTCTAATGTAGATCTAGAGTTTGTAAACTCGTACTTGTAATGTTTTCAAAGTTTTATTCTTCGTACGGATCCGGTGGCGGGGCTTTCGGGGTTTCCGCGATGCGAAAAAGCGGTTTTCGCGGCCCGAAAAACCCAATAGGTGCATGCATACGCATTTTTGCATATGATGCGCGGTGCATCTTTGGAGATATATTTGCATACATGCATAGTAGATAATAGATGCTTGTGATTGTGGTTGTTGCACTTGTTTGAGATATGTTTGTTGCATATGGTTTTTATTTTGCATACATGTCATTTATTTTACATGTATATGCAGTTGTATTTATATTGTACAAGTGTCATGAGTGGGTTTGTTATAGATTCGGTGAGTCTACTAATCCTTGTACTGTATCATTTCCAGATTGGGTATATGTTTATCATTTTGTCAGTTGTAGTATGTGCAATTTTTGGTATGTTAGTTATGACCGTTATACTATGTGAGATAGACTGATACTGGTAGTTATGTTTCTTGGATATGTTAATATGATCATGTTCTTTATTCTCTGAGGCTGTATACTTTAATCTCCATGTTTATTAATGGACCATGCACTATTCTGTCTATTACCCGCTGAGTTACCGATACTCACCACCGTAGTTGTACCTTTATGTTTTCAGGTAGCAGGTAGATGGTTGGTGTGTCGCTTGGAGTATCCTGTCTGCCGGGTCCTATGTCACATTCGAAGACTGTTTCGGGTTTTGTATATATTTTATTTGTATTTGGTATTTGCTGTATTTGATGTGTAGTTGTATTTGTTGTTGTGGTTGTTGTATAAAGCCTAGCCGGCTAGTAGTGTGTTAATTTGTGTTGTATTGGGCTTTCCGTTATCGTTTTTCCACTGTGTTGATTTTTAATGCATCGAGTGGGCTGTTCATTGTATATATATATAACTGTGTGGTTGTGTTTTATTATATTCCAGCCGAGTTGGCTGAATATAAACTGCGTGGTTGTGTATAGCTGCATGTGGTTGATGTATATTTTGTATGTATTTATGCTTCAGATTGTCACCGGTACAGGGGAGATACTGCCAGATTTTTGTCTGGTAGAGACTCCTCTAGGGGCATGACAGAAACTTTCAGCTTCAATTTGAGGTTGCACAATGGGAGATAAAAATCTTGCAGAAAAAGGGTGTAGAAAAATTTCTCATGGGTCTGCTTGACATGTTAGTGCTCATGTATATTCAAGGAAAAAAATTATAAAAAGAATCAAAGACAAGTAATAAAATGCAATATGGAAAGCAAGAAAGAAAATGTAGAATTTAAACTTTAAGCAAGAAAGTGCATAATGAAAACAAGAAAGAAAAGACAAAAGGAAAAAGAAAAATATCTAGAATAATTCATATGCTAATCAACTAATGTGCTTATAAGTTCTTGTTATTCTTGAGGCCTTTACAACGTTTGATCTTCACATACACAAGAACATTATTGCAAGATATGTTTAAAAAATAAAAGAAGAAAGAAACTAAATCAAAAGAAAAACAGAGAAAAGTTAGACTAGAATGTTAGAAATAAAAAAATGCATAATTAGAATTGCAACAAAAAGAATTGACAAGAAGTAGAAAGTTATACAAGAAAAAATTATAAAAACAGAATTCTAAAGATTAGTTACAACTATGCTAATGAAAAGAAAAGTAAGTCATGTTTAGTCTAACTCAATTGACAATCTCTAATGTTAAAGCGCAGTCCCCGACATCGGCACCAAAAACTTGTTGATGTTAAGTAAGTGTACGGAATAGTCGTAAATAATAATAAAAGATATTGTATCCACAGGGACTGGAATATGCACTAAAGATGTATCAATGCGAATTAGCCAAACAACTATTCAATTGGTTTTCAAAAGCTAAGTATGACTATAAAATGCAAACAAGAAATGAAAGAATAAGAAACAAAAATAAGGGTGACGATAAAGGGAATGTACTAGGAGTTTTGGTTTCTTTGTAAGGATTGTTCCATGTAAATGATCTACCTAATCTTTGTAGCACCCATAGGATACCCAGCAATTTTATGAATTTTTCCATGATTAAAATAGAATTTATGTAGATTTTTCAAAAATAAAAAGGAAATAGAACCAAAAAGATGCATAACCAAGGTTTGAATCTTGAACCTCTTGGTAAGTGATTTCAAGTGATAACCAGTAGCCCCAGCAGGGGTGTGCTGTTAGGAAAAGAAGGGAGATTGTAGTTAAGGTGAAGGCCCCTTCACTTAGAAGGAGTTTCCTTCTTCCTTCCCAATGAGAAGATGGTTTTGCCTTCTTCCTTCATTTTGGCATAAATAAGAGAAAGGAAGGGAAAAGTTCATTTTTTTTCTCCAATCATTTTCCTTCATTTGCCGAAACCAAGCTAAAGGGGATCTTCTTCTTAGGCAAACTTCTCAAACAAGGGTATTTTCTTAGTGAAAGGATGTCACCACCGCAGACAAGTAGCTCTCTATGCTTTTAGGTTTAAAGGTTGTTTGAAAACCTAGGAATTTGTCTTGCAAGTTTTGGCCAAGATAAGTGATCCCGTCTGAAGTCATTTTGACAAGGCTAGTCACGGCTCGCTGTTGACGGAAAGTCGGGTGATCAGCCCTACTA